>NW_028259761.1:0-30000 GCF_056163025.1 Triticum urartu | reverse complement strand
GCACAGAACTGGTTGAAGATTACGAAGCGCTTTGAATTTGAATAAGACCATGCTCCTTCTTTTTCATAAAATGGGTGGTTTGGTTGTTGATCCATTAATCAAATAAATTAGGTCGTAAGATCGAATCAAGAATTTCATTATATCCATTTCTTATACCTTCTATTTTATATGATATTTCATAAGAATAAACCATAGGGATAGGGTCTAGAATAGAAGTAATAAAGTGAATAAAAAGAGGGGGCAATCTAAATATTGCTAATATATTAGGACCATCTTATTAATAATTCTAATGAGTTATCTTGGAATTTAGAATCAAATAAAAAACCCTATATTATGCTCAAGGAAAGTAGATATAGATAGGAGCTTATGCCCTCAAAAAAAATACACTAGTTTCTTAAATTAAAAATAAAAAAGATTTTTTTCTTACGTCGAGAAATATTTGTTTTTCAAGATAAACAATGTCCGTTAGGCACCTAATCTTTATGTCATAATAGACCCGAACACTTGCCTCGGATTGACTTCAATATATAATTGCTCCAGTGAATAACTAAAAAAAAAATAGAAGGATGGTAGATAGTAAAGAAAAGAACTAATCACAATATCTATCTTTCAAAATCTATCTTTCAAAATCTATCTTTCAAAATATATATCTTTCAAAGATTCACTAAAAAGACAGTTGGCGGGTCTCTTTGTATGTCTTGTCCGGAAAGAGGAGGACTTAATGATTATTCGTTCGCCGGAACCAGAAGTAAAAATTGTTGTGGATAGGGATCCTGTAAAAACATCTTTTGAGGAATGGGCCAGACCCGGCCATTTCTCAAGAACACTAGCTAAGGGCCCTGATACTACCACTTGGATCTGGAACCTACATGCTGATGCTCACGATTTCGATAGTCATACTGGTGATTTGGAGGAGATTTCTCGAAAAGTCTTTAGTGCTCATTTCGGGCAACTTTCCATTATCTTTCTTTGGTTGAGTGGCATGTACTTTCATGGCGCCCGTTTTTCCAATTATGAAGCATGGCTAAGTGATCCTACTCACATTGGACCCAGTGCTCAGGTAGTTTGGCCTATAGTAGGGCAAGAAATATTGAATGGTGATGTAGGCGGGGGTTTCCGAGGAATCCAAATAACCTCTGGTTTTTTTCAGCTTTGGCGAGCATCTGGAATAACTAGTGAATTACAACTCTATTGTACTGCAATTGGTGCATTGATTTTTGCAGCGTTAATGCTTTTTGCTGGTTGGTTCCATTATCACAAAGCCGCTCCCAAATTGGCCTGGTTCCAAGATGTAGAATCCATGTTGAATCACCACTTAGCGGGATTATTAGGACTTGGGTCTCTTTCTTGGGCGGGGCACCAAATTCATGTATCTTTACCAATTAACCAATTTCTTGACGCTGGGGTGGATCCTAAAGAGATACCACTTCCTCATGAATTTATCTTGAATCGGGACCTTTTGGCTCAACTTTATCCTAGTTTTGCCGAAGGAGCAACCCCTTTTTTCACTTTAAATTGGTCCAAATACGCAGAATTTCTGACTTTTCGCGGAGGACTAGATCCAGTAACCGGTGGTCTCTGGCTGACCGATATTGCGCACCATCATTTAGCTATTGCTATTCTTTTCCTAATCGCAGGTCATATGTATAGGACCAATTGGGGTATTGGCCATGGACTTAAAGATATTTTGGAGGCTCACAAGGGCCCATTTACAGGACAAGGCCATAAGGGTCTTTATGAAATCTTAACAACGTCATGGCATGCTCAATTATCTCTTAACCTAGCTATGCTAGGCTCTACAACCATTGTTGTAGCTCATCATATGTATTCTATGCCTCCCTATCCATACCTAGCTACTGACTATGGTACACAACTTTCCTTGTTCACACACCACATGTGGATTGGCGGATTTCTAATAGTCGGTGCTGCTGCACATGCAGCAATTTTTATGGTAAGAGACTATGATCCAACTACTCGATACAACGATCTATTAGATCGCGTCCTTAGACACCGCGATGCAATCATATCCCACCTTAACTGGGTATGTATATTTCTAGGTTTTCACAGTTTTGGCTTGTACATTCATAATGATACCATGAGTGCTTTAGGCCGTCCACAAGATATGTTTTCGGATACTGCCATACAATTACAACCTATCTTTGCTCAATGGGTACAAAATATCCATGCTACTGCGCCTGGCGTAACAGCTCCTGGTGCAACAACAAGTACTAGCTTAACGTGGGGAGGCGGCGAGTTAGTAGCAGTAGGTGGCAAAGTGGCTTTGTTACCTATTCCATTAGGAACCGCAGATTTTTTAGTCCATCACATTCATGCATTTACCATACATGTGACTGTATTAATACTTTTGAAAGGTGTTTTATTTGCTCGGAGTTCCCGTTTGATACCCGATAAAGCAAATCTAGGTTTTCGCTTTCCTTGCGATGGGCCTGGCCGAGGGGGAACATGTCAAGTATCCGCCTGGGATCATGTTTTCTTAGGTTTATTCTGGATGTACAATGCAATTTCGGTAGTCATTTTCCATTTCAGTTGGAAAATGCAGTCGGATGTTTGGGGTACTATAAGTGATCAAGGGGTGGTAACTCATATTACAGGGGGAAACTTTGCACAGAGTTCCATTACGATTAATGGGTGGCTTCGAGATTTCTTGTGGGCACAGGCATCGCAAGTCATTCAGTCTTATGGTTCTTCATTATCTGCATATGGTCTTTTTTTCTTAGGTGCTCATTTTGTCTGGGCCTTCAGTTTAATGTTTTTATTCAGCGGCCGTGGTTATTGGCAAGAACTCATTGAATCTATCGTTTGGGCTCATAACAAATTAAAAGTTGCTCCTGCTACTCAGCCTAGAGCCTTGAGCATTATACAAGGACGCGCTGTAGGAGTAACCCATTACCTTCTGGGTGGAATTGCCACGACATGGGCATTCTTCTTAGCGAGAATTATTGCAGTAGGATAGTGGCTAGGAGGATTTGAAAGGCATTATGGAATTAAGATTTCCCAGGTTTAGCCAAGGCTTAGCTCAGGACCCCACTACTCGTCGTATTTGGTTTGGTATTGCTACCGCACATGATTTCGAAAGTCATGATGATATTACTGAAGAACGTCTTTATCAGAACATTTTTGCTTCTCACTTTGGGCAATTAGCAATAATCTTTCTATGGACGTCCGGAAATCTGTTTCATGTAGCTTGGCAAGGAAATTTTGAATCATGGATACAGGATCCTTTACACGTAAGACCTATTGCTCATGCGATTTGGGATCCTCATTTTGGTCAACCCGCTGTGGAAGCCTTTACTCGAGGAGGTGCTGCTGGTCCAGTGAATATTGCTTATTCTGGAGTTTATCAGTGGTGGTATACAATAGGATTACGCACCAATGAGGATCTTTATACTGGAGCTCTTTTTCTATTATTTCTTTCTACGCTGTCCTTAATAGCGGGTTGGTTACATCTACAACCCAAATGGAAACCAAGCCTTTCGTGGTTCAAAAACGCGGAATCTCGTCTCAATCATCATTTGTCAGGACTTTTCGGGGTAAGTTCTTTGGCTTGGACAGGACATTTAGTTCATGTTGCTATTCCCGCATCCAGGGGGGAGTACGTTCGATGGAATAATTTCTTAGATGTATTACCCTATCCCCAGGGGTTGGGACCCCTTTTGACGGGTCAATGGAATCTTTATGCCCAAAACCCTGATTCGAGTAATCATTTATTTGGTACCGCTCAAGGAGCGGGAACTGCCATTCTAACTCTTCTTGGGGGATTCCATCCACAAACACAAAGTTTGTGGCTGACCGATATGGCTCACCATCATTTAGCTATTGCATTTATTTTTCTCATTGCCGGTCACATGTATCGAACTAACTTCGGAATTGGGCACAGTATTAAAGATCTTTTAGAAGCGCATACTCCTCCGGGGGGTCGATTAGGGCGTGGGCATAAGGGCCTTTATGACACAATCAACAATTCGATTCATTTTCAGTTAGGTCTTGCTCTAGCTTCTTTAGGGGTTATTACTTCCTTAGTAGCTCAACATATGTACTCTTTACCTCCTTATGCATTCATAGCACAAGACTTTACTACTCAAGCTGCTTTATATACTCATCACCAATATATTGCAGGGTTCATCATGACAGGGGCTTTTGCTCATGGAGCTATTTTTTTCATTAGGGATTACAATCCGGAACAGAATGAGGATAATGTATTGGCAAGAATGTTAGACCATAAAGAAGCTATCATATCTCATTTAAGTTGGGCTAGCCTCTTTCTAGGATTCCATACCTTGGGCCTTTATGTTCATAACGACGTCATGCTTGCTTTTGGTACTCCAGAAAAGCAAATCTTGATCGAACCTATATTTGCCCAATGGATACAATCTGCTCATGGCAAGACGACATATGGGTTCGATATACTCTTATCTTCAACGAATGGCCCCGCTTTCAATGCGGGTCGAAGCCTATGGTTGCCCGGATGGTTGAATGCTGTTAATGAGAATAGTAATTCGCTTTTCTTAACAATAGGACCTGGGGATTTCTTGGTTCATCATGCTATTGCTCTAGGTTTGCATACAACTACATTGATTTTAGTAAAGGGCGCTTTAGATGCACGCGGTTCCAAATTAATGCCAGATAAAAAGGATTTTGGATATAGTTTTCCTTGTGACGGCCCAGGGCGCGGCGGTACTTGTGATATTTCTGCTTGGGACGCATTTTATTTGGCAGTTTTCTGGATGTTAAATACCATTGGGTGGGTTACTTTTTATTGGCATTGGAAACATATCACATTATGGCAGGGCAACGTTTCACAATTTAATGAATCCTCCACTTATTTGATGGGATGGTTAAGAGATTACCTATGGTTAAACTCTTCACAACTTATCAATGGATATAATCCTTTTGGGATGAATAGTTTATCGGTATGGGCGTGGATGTTCTTATTTGGACATCTTGTTTGGGCTACTGGATTTATGTTCTTAATTTCCTGGCGGGGGTATTGGCAGGAATTAATTGAGACTTTAGCATGGGCTCATGAACGCACACCTTTAGCTAATTTAATTCGCTGGAGAGATAAGCCCGTGGCTCTTTCCATTGTGCAAGCAAGATTGGTTGGATTAGCTCACTTTTCCGTGGGTTATATATTCACTTATGCAGCTTTCTTGATTGCCTCAACATCAGGCAAGTTTGGTTAATTTAGTTTGTTTTTTTGTACTGTATCAGCACCTAGTTCATTACTCTTGATAGAGAGGGAGGATCTGCCTTTTTAGATTTCTTTTTCTATTTATTTTTCCATCTAGGATTAGAACCGTATACTTGGTAATAATAGCAACGACACATTATGGCAAAAAAAAGTTTGATTCAGAGGGAGAAGAAGCGGCAGAAATTAGAACAGAAATATCATTTGATTCGTCAATCTTTAAAAAAAAAGATAAGAAGCAAAGTTTCTCCCTTGAGTTTGAGTGAAAAAACGAAAATGCGAGAAAAATTGCAATCCCTACCGCGTAATAGTGCACCTACACGCCTTCATCGACGTTGTTTTTTGACCGGAAGACCTAGAGCTAACTATCGACATTTTGGGCTATCCGGACACGTACTTCGAGAAATGGTTTATGAATGTTTGTTACCGGGTGCAACAAGATCCAGTTGGTAAGGATAAAATACCCTTTCGTATTTGTATGGATTTCTGGAATTGATAATCATAGAGGAGCCCTCTTTACCATTCTGTATAAATGGACTATTCTATTTGTATAGATATTGGTAGAGGGGCGTATCCAACCCTCTTTTATCCACTAGTTACCCCTCTTTAGTTTAAGAGTATAGAGCAGTTTGGTAGCTCATAAGGCTCATAACCTTGGGGTTGCGGGTTCGATTCCCACTACCGCCTCCATACTCCTTCTTTATGATATATGCATGATATAATATATACATCATGCATTTGTATCTGGATTTTTTGATTTCCTAAAAGAGTTTTGGTCTAACAGTTTTTTCTCGGAAGAAGCAAAAAAATAAAAGAAAGAATAAAATATGAAAGAAAAGCGTCCATTGTCTAATGGATAGGACAGAGGTCTTCTAAACCTTTGGTATAGGTTCAAATCCTATTGGACGCAATCTTATTTCTATCTATTCTTTAAATAACTATACTAAACTAAAAACAAAGAAAACTTTTTTGCATGATTCAAATGAAAAAGCTTTCTCAACGATTCCTATTCTACTAACAAGAGTAGACATGCAAAATTTATTTGTTACTGAAGAGAAAACCGTTCCAGCTGTTCCTGAATAGCTTCCTTCAAAAGGATTTCCGCTTGCTCGGTGAATGTCTTGCTAGAAGATATAATTTCTTGGAATTGAGGTTTAGTATCTTTTAGATGTTTACGTAACTCATCCAGAAATTTATTTACCTGTTCAATTTCTAACGAATCAAGATATCCTCTTGTTCCGGTATAAATAGTAGCTATCTGCTCTTCCACTGGGAGAGGATTTGCCTGGGATTGTTTAAGCAATTCCCTTAATCGTCGACCCCTTGCCAATTGATTCTGACTTGTTTTATCGAGAGCAGAGGCGAATTGTGCAAAGGCTTGTAACTCTGCGAATTGCGCTAGTTCCAATTTTGATTTGCCAGCTACTTGTTTCATGGCTTTAATTTGAGCCGCGGATCCTACTCTGGAAACAGAAATACCCACATTAATAGCGGGTCGAATTCCGGCATTGAATAGATCCGCAGATAAGAATATTTGTCCATCTGTAATGGAGATTACATTAGTAGGAATATAGGCGGAAACGTCTCCAGATTGAGTCTCAACTATTGGTAAAGCGGTCATACTTCCTTCGCCTAAAAGAGAATTTAATTTAGCGGCTCTTTCTAAAAGGCGTGAATGCAAATAAAAAACATCCCCTGGATAAGCCTCACGTCCGGGAGGTCTTCTTAATAGAAGGGACATTTGGCGATAAGCTTGTGCCTGTTTGGAGAGATCATCATAAATTATTAAAGTATGCCGTTCGCGGTACATAAAATACTCAGCCAGGGCTGCTCCCGTATAAGGAGCGAGGTATTGTAATGTAGCAGGTGAATCCGCCATTTCAGCTACTACAATAGTGTATTCCATGGCCCCCTCCTCATGGAAAGTAGTTACTACTTGAGCTACGGAGGATGCTCTTTGACCGATAGCTACATAAACACATATTACACCTTGCCCTTTTTGATTGAGAATTGTATCTGTGGCTACTGCTGTTTTGCCAGTCTGTCTGTCCCCAATAATTAACTCTCGCTGACCGCGCCCTATAGGGATCATCGAATCGATAGCAATAAGCCCTGTTTGAAGAGGTTCGTATACGGAACGCCTGGAAATTATACTTGGAGCAGGAGATTCAATTAAGCGAGATTCGGAAGCTATAATTTCGCCTTTCCCATCAATAGGTTTAGCCAGAGCATTTACAACACGACCCAAGTAAGCCTCACTCACGGGTATCTGAGCAATTCTTCCTGTTGCTTTTACAAAACTTCCCTCTTGTATCATCAACCCATCGCCCATTAATACAATCCCAACATTTTTGGATTCCAAATTCAGAGCAATACCCCTAGTACCTTCTGCAAATTCGACTAATTCACCTGACATTATTTCACCAAGACCTATAATACGAGCAATCCCATCCCCCACTTGAACTACGCGACCTATATTCTCAATCCCTACTTTCCTATTATATTGTTCAATACGTTCGCGGAGAATTTTATGAATTTCGTCGACTCGAAGGGTTGCCATTAGTGTTTCTTGACTCTTTTTTCGGAAGCAAGGGGAAAAATAATGCCTAAATTCTAAACGAAAGTAGAAGTTCAAGGCCTAATTAATTTAATTATTTCTTCCATTCCAGGGACCCGAGAATGCCAATATTAGCACGAATCGTACGGAAATGTAACTCGGTATTCAAACAACTATTCAGAGTTCCTAGAGCTCCTTGTACGGCCTGTTGGAAAACCCGCTGTCGGACCTGATTCATTGCCCTTTGTTTTTCAAAATAAAGGGTTTCGTTTTTAGACTTTTCCAATTGTTCCAAACTAATAGAAGTAGCATTAATCAAATTTGCTTTTTCTCGTTCTATCTCAGAGTATCCATTCATTCGATACTCATCCGCTTCTAGTTCGACTTTCTGTAATCGAATCCGAGCTTTTTCGAGTTGCTCAATGGTCCCTCTACGCAATTCTTCTGAATTTCGAATAGTACTCAAGATCCTCTGTTTTCGATTATCTAATAAATCTTTTAATGAAAGTAGATTATTTTGTAAGTTTACAACTTTTATGATCTCTTCCCGAACCAAACATGAATCTTTCGATTCATTTGGCTCTCACGCTCCTTTTTTTTTTTCTATAGCTATTTCCATATCTTTTTTTTAAGTAATGAGCCTATCCTCTATCTTCTTTTTTATGTTTATATTTCAATATACCGAAACCTATATAAGACTAGATAAATATTAAGAGGACTCTTCCGCCTAGATAAAAATATATCATGGTCAGCAAAGTTGTTTCTTTATTTTTATTTGCCCTCTAGTTAATAATTTCAATTTCATTAAGAAAAACTAACTAAATAAATGGAAAATGAAAATTAATAGAATTCTTTTTTATTTTTTTTTTCTTCAAATCCAAAAAATTTCTCTTTTTTATACATAGGTCGTCGATTCGGCATTGGTTAAAAAAGGGCAGGGTGCCCCCTTTTTTTTCTAGTAAATAGTTCAAACCATTTTATCGATATGAGTGTTCTATATCAGATAAATTTTACATTAGCTATTTCCCGTTTAAATTGGTACTAATACTAATATAGTTGTAGAAAGAGTACCTCTTTTTGCCTGGACTTCAAGCAGTTTAGCTTTAACCGTGTTAATGGTCTCACATTCTTGGTTTATAGAGAATCAAAGTTGATTTACCAATGAGTCGCGAAATGCTATGGTTCTTCCATATGATTTCTGAATTTATTCAGAAGTAATTCGTCGAGATCGTGCACCCTTTTCTTATTTATCCGAAAAATACTAAAAAATATTATAAAGTGCAGCCGGATAGATCCAATCTATTCTTGAAATAGACAACTCGCACACACTCCCTTTCCAAAAAAAATCAAAACACCAACCACTACAGTTAGATTTATTAGATTTGTTGCTAAAATATCGGTATTAAGCCCGAAACTGCCAGCGGATGGCCAGTGAGCTAAAAAAACGAAAGAATGGGTTACATTTTTCATATGCTCTCCTCTTATAGATAGGACGAACAAAGAACAAAGTTTTTCGATCACTTACTTCGCTCGCCCTTTTTTGATCGGTTTTTTTAATGCAAATAGATTCAATCTAGTAATTTCTTTTAGATTAAGTCTTACGTCTTGTTTGACCGGTGAAAGACTTCCTTTGTTGAAATGTTCTGTTCCCAAAATTCCTAAAATAAAAGGAAAAAACTTTCCACTTTCCTAAACTAAGGACGGGAAATAAGAAGGTGAGCATATCTTCTAAATTAATAATACTCAACTCAGCCCTTCCTAGAATGGGGTATTATCTGTCCCGATAAATAGATAATTCCAGGAGTAATAAATAGGAGTAAATTAAATAAAGTATTGATATAATTGGAATTGTGGAAGCAAATACCAATTTACTAAAAAAAGAAAAAAGTATCTAATCGAAATCGAAAGAATTTTTTTTTTAAGATTAAACAAAAGGGTTCGCAAATAAAAGCGCTAGTGCCACAACTAGTCCATAAATTGTTAAAGCTTCCATAAAAGCTAGACTAAGCAATAAAGTACCTCGTATTTTACCTTCTGCTTCTGGCTGTCTCGCAATACCTTCTACAGCTTGTCCTGCAGCAGTACCTTGACCAACTCCAGGTCCAATAGAAGCAAGCCCTACGGCCAATCCAGCAGCAATAACAGAAGCAGCAGCAATTAGTGGATTCATGGTGAGTAGTTCCTCGTGTCAAAAAAAAGAAATGGTTAAGGATACAATCAACCAATAAATTCTTACTTCTAAGCTCTATTGGGGAGAAGTAAAGTAACTAAAAAGTACAAATTGAAATCAAATTGAAATGATAATGTGAATTGTCCGAACTACATAGAAGGGAATTCCATATCCATATATCGGATTAGATAATGAATCTAACCTAGGAATATATAATATAATATCCTATATATATACATTTGTTTCTTCTATTTTGTTTGCATATTTTCTCATTTTCTATTGAATCGGATTCTAAAATCATTGCTTAAAGTGGAAACCTGCATAAAAGAGGACTCCACTTATAGACATTAAGGATATTATAGTATAGATCTAGCCTGACTCCACCCTCCTTAATGCATATATACTTTGAAAATTCCATAATATAGTCTATTCTATTCTCTCTCCTACAACTCTAGGCTATATATTCATACGCATTTCTAACTATTTTTTTGCAACCAAGCAGATTATCTGGAACCATGCATGAATTGAGCTAAGCTGCAAAAAAAAAAAATACTATTTCCAAAAAGAGTCAATTCAATGATGACCCTCCATGGATTCACCTATATAGGCTGCGGCTAATGTTGCAAAAATAAGAGCTTGAATACCGCTTGTAAATAATCCAAGAAACATGACCGGTATAGGGATTACTAAGGGGACTAAAGAAACAAGAACAACAACGACTAATTCATCCGCCAATATATTCCCGAAAAGTCGAAAGCTAAGCGATAATGGTTTTGTGAAATCTTCTAGGATGTTAATTGGTAAAAGGATTGGAGTTGGTTTAATATATTTCTCGAAATAGCTCAATCCTTTTTTGCTAAGACCAGCATAAAAATATGCCGCTGACGTGAGTAAAGCTAAAGCAACAGTAGTATTTATATCATTCGTGGGCGCTGCTAATTCCCCATGGGGTAACTCTATAATTTTCCAAGGTAAAAGAGCACCCGACCAATTCGAAACAAAAATAAAAAGGAACATAGTTCCAATAAAGGGAACCCAGGGACCATATTCTTCTCCAATCTGAGTTTTGCTCAAGTCTCGAATAAACTCAAGGACATATTCAAAAAAATTCTGACCGTCGGTCGGGATGGTTTGTGGATTCCGAACAGCTATGACAACTGAACCTAGCAAGATAGTAATTACGACCCAAGAAGTGATGAGTACTTGGGCATGAATTTGGAAACCTCCTATTTGCCAATAGAAGTGTTGGCCTACTTCTACACCCGATATATCGTATAACCCCTTGAGTGTTTTAATGGAACAAGGTATAATATTCATATTGTCCTCTGATAAAAATTGAACTTCAAAAAAGGAATTCTTTTGATTCAACCATCTCTTTCTCAACTCAGCAACTTGAAGTATTAATCTTATATTTAGGATACCAAGAAAGCACATCAGATCATAATATATATCAATACCCTCTAATATATATCAATATTCCCCTTCTTTTTTCTATGCAAAAAAAATTCTATGCAAAAAAAAAGATATAGTAAAGTAAGTGATTCCATAAATTTACGCAGTTGCCCAAGAATTCACTATATATTCTTAATCAACGATTTCTTATATAGAGAGAACGGCCCTCACAAATTGAAAATACTAATTTGTTAAGAATCAATCGAATTGAAGTCATAGTGTCATCGTTGGCTGGAATCGATATATTCGCGAGATCCGGGTCACAATTTGTATCGACTAAAGAAATAGTAGGAATCCCCAAAATGGCACATTCCCGAAGAGCTATATACTCTTTTTGCTGATCAAGGACGATCACAATGTCTGGCAATCTCGTCATATATTTGATCCCGCCGAGATACCTTTGCAAAGTAGATAATTTTCTCTTCAAGATTGCCACATCTCTTTTTGGGAGATGGTGGAATTTTCCCATTTTTTCTTCTGCTCTTAAGTCTCTAAATTGAGAAAGTCTAGTTTTCGTAATCGACCAATTCGTTAACATACCACTGAACCACTTTTTATTAACATAATGACAACGAGCCCTTATTGCAGCTGATGCTACTAAATCTGTTGCTCTTTTTTTGGTACCAACAATTAAGAAACTTTTTCCCTGACTTGCTGCATCAAAAACTAAATCACAAGCTTCTGATAAAAAACGAGCCGTTCTAGCGAGATTTATAATATGAGTACCTTTACGCTTTGCCGAAATGTAAGGGGCCATTTTAGGATTCCATTTCTTAATACCATGACCAAAATGAACTCCTGCTTCTATCATCTCTTTCAAATTAATGTTCCAATATCTTCTTGTCATTTTTTCCACACTTCCTTTTTTTTAATCCTACCATTCCATTACGGAATTTAGTTCTTTTTGAAGATTAAGAAAGATCCGAAATAGCTTGAAATAAATAATAATTGTTCCGAGAGAACCTTGTACTAAGATAAGAGTTGGCCATTGATACATGGTATAAACATAACCACCTTAATGAATTAACTGACTTGTTTTACTTATTAAAATAAAAATCTTAAAAATCTAAAATTTGACCTGTTAGTGTTCTAAGTTCAAAAGTCTAGTAAAGTAAAAAATATTTTTATGGGGGTTCTTATGTCTCATAAAAATTGTTTGTTACGTCAGAATCTGAAGAAACTAATTCTGTATGGAGAAACAAAAAATCTCTCATTTCCGACGCGAATAGATTTTTTTTTTTTATTTCGAAATAAAGGTTCTTGTCTTGTGGGGAACGATGCACAAATTTTTGGAATCCGGTACCAACAGGTATAATCCCCCCCAGAACTACGTTTTCTTTCAAGCCTTTCAACCAATCAATGCGACCTCGTAGGGCAGCTTTTGCTAAAACTCGAGCAGTTTCTTGAAAACTTGCTTCAGATATGAAACTTTGGGTATTCAGGGAAGCCCTTGTTATTCCCAATAAGATTGCCCGATAATAGATCGATTCATCCAAAGCTCGTCCTGCTCGTTCCGCTCGCAATAGTCCGATTAATTCCCCAGGCGAAAAAACATTAGACATTCCATCTTCGGAAACCCGCACTTTTGATGTTACTTGGCGTATAATAATCTCTATATGTCTATTATGGATCTGTACCCCTTGGGATCGATAAACCTTTTGGATTTTATTAACCAAAGAGATACGACTTTGGGCTATGGTTAGCTCAGCTCCAATCAAGAATCCCCAAGGGACCCCAAGAATTCTTGGTATACGCTCATTCCAATCCTCAATTCTCCTTTCGAGATTCGGGGATAATGAATCAATTGAACGCGCTTCAAAGATTTGTTCCACTTTTGGAAGACCTTGCGTTATGTCACTAGATCTCGATTTTTCATATATAAACGTAACTAACCTATCTCCCTTGTACAAGGATTTCTCCATAATGACCATTAACAGTTGCTCCTGTAGTGGCCAAATAAGGTTTAGCTGCTCTTATAACAAAGGAATTCATATTTACAATGAAAATTTGACCGGATTTTTTTATGTGCGATTTAAATAGACATACATTTTCACAAATAAATTGTCCAAGGTGAATTATTGCCAATGTCTCTTCCCAAGAATCATGATGGACAAAGTGACAATTCAAAAGGAATGGATCCAACATTATGTTACTATCGAAATTAGAAATCCTTTTATTTTCATCTATTAAAGAGTATTTAAGTTCTTGAAGTACTTGGAAGGTTTGTTTTAAATTGTCAACGAACAAATATTTTTTTAACAGGATTTTATTATGCGTTAGTAAATAGTAAGATGAAGAAAAATGCGATATACTAGCTACAATAGCGCCTAAGGGCCCAAAAATTTCTCGAATAGGAATTCTAGGATTCCATTCTTTTATCGCATTGGGATGTTTTGAATTCTTGAATAAACCAATTCGAGAACAGTTGGATGCCGACAAAATCATCAAAGAGTGGTATTCTTTATTTCGATTCAACAAAGTGCCAATAGCTTCTGGATGTTGGCTAAGTGATTCAATCTTCGCCTTGGAATAAAAAGAATTGATATTGGCGCGATCTAACCTATTATGGGGAATCGGTCCTGCACTTGTCCTACCATACCTTTTTCGTGTATACGAAATAGTGGACTTGACTAACTCAATTCTTAGGAAATCGCGAATAAGATCATTTGCTCTTACCTCAACAAGGGAAGCACCAGCCTTTTCTTTTTCTTCTTGTTCCCAATTCACTACTAAGCAAGTTCTAACAAATTGACTATTTGTGTGATAAATTCTTTGAGTTAACTTGCTATTTTCATGAGAAATAAAATTGACAAGTCGAATTTGGAGATTATTTTCTTCTTGCAAGAGATCCTGCGGGAAAAGTGTTGCTAAATTTCTTCCTTCGTCCATTTCATATGCCACTGTAGGGCGAACGGAAACAAAATACTTTTCCTTGCTCTTGAGAATTTTTTTCCGTTGAACATAGACCCAATTTTTCCTTTTTTTTGATTCCTTAGAATCTTTTTTTTGTCTTTCTGGCGGTATCAAACAGCCACCTAATATCTTATCCGCCTCTTCAGGAAAATGAATATCTCCGGAAAATATTTTGAGTTCCGTATGGCTTTTTTTTCTCTTCACTCGGACCAGTCCGCCTAGTCGACTTCTTGTATTTTTTGTGAGTTGTGTATTCACTCCAATAATACTATTGTCAAGTATCTTTAGGGATGAAGATCTCGGCAAGATATGAAGTTCTTGAAGAATGAAAAAAAACCGATCTACTTCTTTTTGGTATTTTAGACTAAATTCTTTTGTTCCTCGATGCTCAATCAAACCCTCTTTTTTTAAGATGGAATCTTCCTCTGGGCTCTCGTATTCGTCCTCTGAATCTTCTTCTGAGTCTTCCTCTAAAGTACCATATTTTTCCTCTGCGCTTTCCCCGGGGCTGCCATATTCGTCTTCTGAGTCTTCCTCTAGAGTTCCATATTCGTCCTCTTGGGTCCTATATTTGCTCTCTGGGCTCCCATATTCCTCTTCTGAGTCTTTCTCTAAAGTCCTATATTCGTTCTCTGGGTTCCCATATTCGTTTTCTGGGCTCCCATATTCGTCTTCTAGGGTTTCATATTCGTATTCGTCTTCTAGGATTCCATATTTAGATTCTTCTAGGGTTTCATATTCATATTCGTCCTCTCGGGTCCTGTATTCGTCTTCTAGGGTCTCATATTCCTCTTCTGAGTCTTCCGCTCGAGTCCTATATTCTTCTTCTAGGGTCCTATATCTAAATTTAACAATTCCTGAACCCTTTTTATCTTTTCTGTATCGGGGATCGTCAAAATAAGCAAAAATAGTATTTCTACGTAAAACACCCATAAGGGGGATTTCAATCGAAATCCCAAAACAGGATATTAGTTCTTTCTCTTGTTCTTGATGATATTGTAATGGAATGACGAACCTATTTCTTCGCTTTTTCGCCAACAAATCTGAATTATCTTGAAAAATAGAAGGATAGATAAAATTCCAATGGCCATTGGACATGATTCGATCCGACGTTGAATAATCAAGAATTTCCCTATCTTTTTTACCATAAGTATTCATTTGATCTTGATCCTTGTGGAGTGAAAAAGACGCTATACTGGATCTGCACATACTTACTGACAATATCCATAAATGGCTTGTTTTTGGTAATCGGCGAAGATTACCATATTGATATTCGGGCGCATGGTAAACATCAGTACTCCAGTGCATTTCGCCGTCTGATTCAGAATAAATATGCTTTTGTACCCTTTCTTTAAAATGTAAAGTGGACGTTCCGGCACGAATCTCCGCAATTACTTGTTCGGATTTTACATATTGATCATTTTGCACTAGAATCAAGCTTTTTGAGGGAATATTCACACTATATAGAATATCTTGACTCTGAATAGTTACATGCAAGTCTATATAACATAGAAAAGCAGGCTGCCCATGACGGGTACGTGTGGGGTGAACCAAATTCTCATTGAATTTTATTTTTCCATTCGAAGGGGATCGTACAAGGTCGGCAGTACCCCCTGTGAATACTCCGCCAGTATGAAAAGTTCTTAATGTTAGTTGAGTCCCTGGCTCCCCAATTGATTGACCTGCAATAATACCTACGGCTTCTCCCAATTCGACCAGATCACTATGAGTAGGACTCCGGCCATAGCATAATTGACAGATCCAAGAAGTGCTTCGGCAAGTAAAGGGGGTTCTAATATATATTGGTTGTGCTCGAAATGGTTGTGCTCGAAAGGCAGTTATGAATCGATTGACTAATCCAATTCCAATATCTTGATTTCGCGCGGCAATGCATCGTGAACCGATATATATATCGTCTGCTAATACACGACCAATTAGTGTTTGGACAAAAAGTTTTTCCGTCATCCCATTTTGAGGACTTACAGAAATACCTCGGATAGTACCACAATCTCTTCTACGCACAATAATATGTTGAACTACTTCAACAAGTCTACGTGTAAGATATCCAGCATCTGCTGTTCGCACAGCAGTATCTACAACCCCTTTGCGGGCTCCATAGCAGGAAATTATATATTCTGTCAAAGAAAGTCCCTCGCGTAAATTGCTTTGAATAGGTAAATCAATCATTTGTCCTTGAGGGTCCGACATTAATCCTCTCATACCTACTAATTGGTGTACTTGAGATGCATTTCCTCTGGCTCCTGAAAAAGACATTAGATAGACTGGATTAGAAGGATCCGTTATCCGAAAATTTGAATTCATTTCTTGTTTCAAATATTCACTTGTCGCATACCATATCTCAACAGATTGGCGTAATTTTTCTACCGCGTGTACAGCCCCATAATAATAGTGTTTCTCCAAAAGAAAACTCTGTTGTTCCGCGTCTTGGACTAACCATCCCTTAGAGGGTATTGTTAAAAGATCCTCGATTCCTAACGAAATCGATGTAGTAGTGGCTTGATGGAAGCCCAGAGTCTTTAGTTGATCCAGTATATGGGATGTATATCCCATTCCAAAATGATCTATTAATCTGCTAATAAGTCGTTTCATACCAGTTCCGTCTATCTCTTTATTATGAAAGACCAGATTGGCCCGTTCCGCCATACATAAGTACCCCCTTTTCGGCTGAGTAGGATTCGACAATTGCTGAGTAGGATTCGACAATGGGCCTGAGTCAGTGATTCGAAAATTTAATTAACTTAATTGCCTCAATCTCAATCTGGATTCGCGTGGCAAATAATGATGATACTAGGGAAATCGGAATGCCCCCCGAAAGGGGAGGGGCATCGCCGAATCTAACTTTCTTGTTTAGGTAGTGTATGAATAGGCCTGACTAAATCCTTGTATGGCTTCCTCTATTTCTCTATAAAAAGAAATATGACCAAGAGTGGTTCGAATGTATATCGAACGAATTTCTTTTTTTCTATTTCCCATTATTAGATAGTGGGCATAAATCTCATGATAAGTCCCCAAAGATTCATATTGAACTTCAATCGGAACTTCTCTTGACCCAATGACGCGTTGATCCAGGTTCCATCGTAGCCACAAGGGACTATCTAAACTGATTAGTTTTTGTCTATAAGCTCCCAGTGCATCATAAGAACTAGAAAAATGGGGTTCTTTATCTTTCCTATATTTAAAATTATTATTATTATTGTAATTTACTTTTAGATTTGGGTAGTTTCTGCAACTATTATATCTATTTGCACAAATACCTCGACGCTTTCCAATCGTTAATACATAAAGCCCGATAAGCATGTCTTGGGTTGGTACGCAAATAGGATCCCCAATAGCGGGAGATAAGAGATTCATATGAGAAAACATAAGTAAACGGGCTTCTGCCTGAGCTTCCAAGGATAAAGGTAGATGAACAGCCATTTGATCTCCATCAAAGTCCGCATTGAAACCCTTACACACTAATGGGTGTAAAGAAATAGTACGCCCCTCTACTAAAGTGGGTTGAAAGGCCTGTATGCCTAATCTATGCAGGGTAGGTGCTCTATTTAACAGTACAGGATGTCCCCGCATAACTTCTTGAAGTATTTCCCATACAATGGGTTCTTTTTCCCAAATTTTCCTTTTAGCAATCCTTACATTAGAAGTGGCGCGTTTCGTGATTAAATCGCGAATTACAAATAGCTGAAAAAGCTTTATTGCTATCTCTAGAGGTAATCCACATTGATGTAATGAAAGCGAAGGACCCACAACAATGACAGAACGCCCCGAGTAATCGACCCGTTTCCCAAGCAGAGTCTCGCGAAACCTTCCCTCTTTACCTTCAATTACATCTGAAAGTGATTTGTATACTTTATTGTGACCATCCCTCGTCGGTTGCCCGCGGGACCCACTATCAAGAAGTGTATCCACGGCTTCTTGTACCAATTTTTCCTGGCACATTACTAAATCTGCTGGCGCTAATTCACTTCTTTTTAATAGATAGGCAAGATTGTTGTTCCGACGGATAACTCTCTTATAAAGTTCATTAATGTCTGAAGTCACTACTTTATCTCCAGACCTATAAACAATAGGTCTCAATTCGGGAGGAAGAACCGGTAATAAGCACAAAACCATCCATTCTGGTTCTACATTTGTTTGAATAAAATGTTTCGCCAATTGCATGCGTCTAATCAAAAAAACTTTTCTTATTCGTCTTTTTCTATCTTCCCACTCATCTCCACTATACCCCTCGTCTTCTAATTCCTTCCATTCGACCAAAGAATTCTCTATAATAATTCGCAAATCCAAATCTGCTAATTGTTCTCTAATAGCACCTGCTCCTGTCGCAATTTCCCGATTTCGAAATGTTGCAAAGCCTGGGGTAGAAAAAAAGGGAGAAATGCTGTGGTTACAGGATGCAATTTCCTCTTCGAATAAACCTCGTAATCGTAAAAAAGTGGGTTTTTTAGTGCTGGGCCTAGCAAAAGAGAAATCGCCGTATACTAGGCCCTCCAACTTCTTAAGAGGTTTATCTAAAAGATTCGCGATATAACTAGGAAGACCTTTCAAATACCACACATGAGTCACGGGACATGCGAGTTTGATGTATCCCATTTGATATCTTCGTATCCGAGAATCCACAAATTCGACCCCGCATTTTTGGCAAAATCTTTCGTCTTCGTTTTCAGCTCCGCTCGCTCGAGAATTGCCACAAGCGCAAATCCCGCTTTTTATGGGTCCAAAGATTCTTTCGCAAAACAATCCATCTTTTTCTGGTTTATCGGTTTTATAATGAAAAGTAGAGGGCCTTGTGACTTCGCCAACGACTTCTCCATTAGGTAGGTTTTTGTTAGCCCAAGCCTTTATTTGTTGAGGGGAAACGAGTCCAATTTGAAGTTGTTGATGTTTATATTGGTCAATCATAAAATAGAAATAAGAAAAGAATTTATATTTATTCCGATCAAACTTCCTCCCTATTAACCTGGAAGTTCTTTTCAGATACAAGGAAATGATTCAGTTCTAGAGCCAAAGATCGTAGTTCTCGAACGAGCACTCGAAAAGATTCTGGAGGATCCTCATGATTAGGTATTCTTTTTCCCCAGATCGTAGCATTAAGTATTTCTTGGCGAGCTATAAGATGGTCAGATTTATAAGTAAGTATCTCTTGTAAAATATGAGCAACACCAAATCCTTCTAAAGCCCAAACTTCCATTTCTCCTACTCGTTGTCCCCCTTGCTTGGCTCTTCCTCTAACCGGTTGTTGTGTAACAAGTGAGTAGGGCCCAGTAGAACGCCCATGAATTTTCTCATCAACTTGATGAATTAATTTTAAGATATAGGACTTCCCTATTAGAACAGGTTGCTCAAAGGGGTCGCCTGTTCTTCCATCAAATATTCTGCTTTTTCCCGGGTACTCGGGTTCAAATACCCATGGATTTTTTGTTTCTTTACTGGCTTCATATAATTCTGAAAACACAAGTTTTCTTGAAGCCTCTTGCTCATATCTCTCATCAAAGGGTGCTATTCTATAATGTTTCTTTAGCAGATCCCCCGCTAATCCGAGCGAGCTTTCAAATATTTGTCCCACATTCATTCGGGAGGGTACTCCTAAGGGATTGAAGACCATATCAACGGGTGTTCCATCTTGCAAATAGGGCATATCTTGCCTAGGCAAAATTTTGGAAATGATCCCTTTATTCCCATGTCTTCCGGCTACTTTATCCCCAACTTTGATTTCACGTTTCTGTAAAATATATACACGAACCATTATGTCGAGCGGGTCCCTTTGGATCCATTTCACATCGATAACGCGCCCTCTTCCACCTATAGGTAATTTCAGAGAAGTTTCTTTTGAAGTGGAAACCTCAAGGCCAAATATGGCCCGTAATAATCCAGCTTCCGCGATATAAGATGATTCGCTCGCTATCTGAGGCGTTAATTTACCTACTAAAATATCACCAGTTTCTACCCAGGATCCCAACCTAACAACTCCATTTCTGTCCAAATTGCGGAGTAAATGTTCTTCTAGATGTGGTATTTCTTTAGTGATTTTTTCAGCGGAGCCCTGGCTTGTCGTATCCGTCTGAATTTCATATTTCCGGATGTGAAAAGAGGTATAAATATCTTCATATACCAAACGTTCGCTAATTAGTACTGCGTCTTCAAAATTGTAACCTTCCCATGGCATATAAGCTACTAATACGTTTTTTCCTAAAGCAAGTTCGCCCCCAATTGTAGCAGCTCCTTCTGCTAAAATTTGTCCTTTTTTAATGGATTTACCCCGTGGAACCCGGGGTTTTTGGTGCATACAAGTATTTTTGTTAGAGCGACGGTGGTTAACTAAAGGAATACTTATAGTCTTCCCACTACTTGATAAAAGTATCTTATGACTATCAGTAGAAATGATCTTTCCCTCGCGTTCGGCTATAATGGAAACCCTCGAATCTAGAGCTGTTTGGCGTTCCAATCCAGTTCCAACAATGCATTTCTCGGACCGAGAAAGCGGAACTGCTTGGCGCTGCATATTAGAACTCATTAAAGCCCGATTCGCATCATTGTGCTCAATAAAAGGAATGAGAGAACCCCCAATAGAAAAATATTGGAAAGGAAAAATACTTCTAACATGAATCTGTTCCCATGCAATAGTCAAGAATTCTTGACGGTATCTAGCCGGAACAACCTGTTCTTCCTGAATACCTTGATTCAAGGACAAAGAATTTCCTGCTGCTATCATATAATATTCATCTCTATTTGGTGATAGATAAACCACCTGTCTCTCTTTTTTTTCTTTTGCTTTCTCAGCAGATATTTCATAAAACGGACTCTCTATGGATCCCCACAAGTGATCAATTCTCGCATGAATTGTTAAGGATCCAGTAAGTCCAACATTGATTCCTTCAGACGTGTCAATTGGACAAATACGCCCATAGTGACTCGGATGAATATCTCGGCTCCGAAAACTTGCGGTTCTCCCCGTCAACCCTCCAGGACCTAAACAACTCACTTTTCGCCCATGAACAGTTTGTGTCAATGGATTCGTTTGATCAAAAACTTGAGATAACGGGTATGTGCCAAAAAAGGTCTCATAAGTAGTTATTAATAAAATTGAAGTTGAAGTTGGAGTTACCAAAGTTTGGGGAGTCGGTTTCGATTGACGTATGAATACTCTACGAATAGTTTTTTGAACTGCATGTTGTAAACGACCAAGAGCCAATCCGAATTGATCTTGTAACAGATCCGCAACCGAACGAATACGTTTATTTTTCAAGTGATTCATATCGTCATCGTCAAGTATACCCGTTCCAAATTTCATTCCAATCAAATGATCCGTAGCGGCCAATACATCTCGTGGTAACAAGAATGTATTGTTCTGAGGAATATCAAGATTAAGTCTCCGATTCATATTTCGTCGACCAATCCTTCCTAATTCACATTTTTGTTGAAAAAATTTCTTTTGTAATTCCTCGCATAAGGACTCCGAAAATACCAGGTCCCCACCTACACAAGCAAATTGTTGATAAAACTCCAAAATAGCTTTTTCTTTTGACTCAATCCTCTTCTTCTCTTTAGCATTCGGGAAAGACAAGAAAATTTCAGGGTAGGAAACATTATCCAGAATTTCTCTTAGATTCGAACCCATAGCTGATGATAGAACTAGAATAGATATCTTTTGTTTTCTACTCACGCGAGCCCATATCCTTTCTTTTTTATCAATTGCTAATTCCGATCTCCCCCCCCAATCTGATATTATAGTGCCAGTGTAGATAGAAATTCCCTTATGATCTAATTCCGAGCGGTAGTAAATACCAGGACTTAGCAATATTTGATTGATCACAATTCGGTATATTCCATTTATAATAAAGGTTCCTAAGGAATTCATTATAGGAATGTTTCCGATAGAAATGGTTTGCTTTTGCACATCGAAACCAAAAATTAATCTCGCAGATACATATAATTCGGAAGAATAGGTGAGTGATTCATACACAGCATCTCTTTCTTTTATCGAGGGTTCTAGCAGTTGATATCCTTTCGCAAATAATTGAAATGCAATTTCGTGATCTGGATCTTTAATTGTTGGAAACTTGTCAAGTTCTTCTGCCAAGGCTTGATTAATGAACCTACAAAATCCCTCGAATTGGATCTGACTAAATCCGGGTATTGTGGACATTCCCTCGTTTCCATTCCGGAGCATCTTAATCTTAAGTTTCCTGTTTATCAAAGAAAAATTCCATTATCAGCTCACTCTTCATCAATCCCTATGGATCGATCTAGCAATCATGGAATCTATATTCTGTTTACTGAATCACATGAAATTCTAGGGAACTCCACATACGTATTTCATATATGTATTTCATACATATGAATAGAGACCATTTGGACGAAAGTTCGAGTTTGCCAGGGGTACAAATGAAATGAAAATGAATTGATAAAACATTCCTACAAAAAAAATTCTGCCACTTATACTTTATGTTATGATATTCTAATCAGATTGGATGGCAAAGATTTCTCATTTTATCTCCTTTCTATGAATGTAATAAAGCCGTAATATAATATACTAGAAAGTTTGACTTTACTTCGATTTAGAATAGCGTGCTTACTTTAATTTCTCAAAATAATTTGAGGGTTCTTTTTTATTTCGGATCGGAGTAGTATAATTGCTAGAAAATTCAGTATTTCATTGTGGAATTCTAAAATAAAGTAAGTCCCTTTTTTAAGTACATGCCAATCTAGTTATCCACCTCTCCCCATATCCATGCTTTTCTTTTATCGTAATTTCACTTGGGTACGCCAAGATAGTCAGGTTATACTCTATATCAGAGCAAATTTCCTTTTTTTATTCAAGATATTTAATTTAATACTTTGAAAAATTAAAGCATGATTCCCCATAGAGATATGTACATAAAGGGGATCTTTGGATAATAATGCTGTTCGGACCTAAAGTTTACCTATACACGGATTAAGCATAAAGCCATAATATTTTATTATGCCATTGAAGGGGGGGGAGATAATACCGATTTAAGAGTAGTTCACTACTGCAATAAAAAAAAGAGAATTCTAGTTAACGGTTCCAATTTATTCTGAATTTTGCAGCCTGTGAATAGAAATCCACTTTTTCTTCTTTTTCATCTCAATAGAAAGAAATGGGAAGTTTTATTGTGTTAACAATGTATGTTTTAAGATAGAATCTATCGAGGAGAATAATAGAAACTGGATCAAAAAAAGCAGGAATAGATTTTTTGAAAAAGATTGGAAAAAAGTAAGTAGAATTATATTCAAAATAAAAGGGGCTTTTCGTAAGAAAACGTGGATGAATACTTGCTGTTTTCTAGATTTTTGATCGGATTTTTTGGCGGCATGGCCAAGCGGTAAGGCAGGGGACTGCAAATCCTTTATCCCCAGTTCAAATCTGGGTGCCGCCTGATCAATAAAATACTTAGGTTTTTTTTATAGTGCTGATCGAATTCGATAAATTTTTACTTCGCATAAGTTCGGGCAAGAGAGTAACTGGGCCTGCCGATACTGGGTTTAGAGAAACCATACCATAGTTCTATCCTCAAACTAGGGTTAGGGTTTGTTTTGACGGTAGTGGCCAAAATGGTTATCAATAGGGGTGAGGTAGTGTTTCCTTATTCTTTTATTATATGAATTTGAATTGGTTCTTAATTGAGATTCGATTTGATAATTTTAAAATACGAGGATAAGATGTCAGAAATCTTGGTATCCAAAGAAAGGTCCCTAAGGGGCATTCTTTTTTTTTTTCAATCTAAGATTCAAGAAGGGACTCCACGAAAGAATATCAAGACTTACTAATTATTATACATTTTTTTATCGTACATCTTATGTTACCTACATACACTAAAGTAAGGACTACTTAATTCTAACGAGAATCAGATTAAATAGGTCGATCAAAAATCAATTTAGGAGTTGTATTATGGATAAAATCTCTTCATTCTTTCATAGAATGATACAAAGCAAGGCTGCAGGGTTTAGGTCAAAAATAAACATTAGGTAAGGTAGGTATCCAATAAATATTTATCTATCGATAATTTTATGGTATATTCGGGCGTCCTTTGCTTAAAAAAAAAAAAAAGAGTAACAAAAGGAATAAAAAATCTTCCTATTCCCGCTTCTTCTATTCAGGACATCATTCCCGTACTCTTTCTTTTTTAAGGAAAAAAGGGCTATAGTATCTCGTATTTTTAATGCTCTCTAATTCTACCAGAATTCCTATAAGAATTTGTTAGGAGTAAATTCCTTGAACTGATTGATCCATGGCCTTAGGGCGGAATCCCTTTTTGACTCTGTACCCTTGATTCCACTATGATTATTGATCAATAGTAGAATAATCCCTTCATAGAAATAGGAGACATAATTTAGATGGATATAGTAAGTCTCGCTTGGGCTGCTTTAATGGTAGTCTTTACATTTTCTCTTTCACTAGTAGTATGGGGAAGGAGTGGACTCTAGGGATACTACTAATTGATTAAGTAATCAAATTGTTGTATCAATTCTTTTCTTTAATGGATCATTTTGCATTAATCATTTTGTCAAACGTTATTCTTTAATCTTTTTCTTTAGTTTTGTTTCACTCCTGTAAGAAACTCTTGTATTGTAAGTTGTAATGTAAGAAAGAGCCATTATACCAATTCAGAATTTCTACTAGAAATGACGAATGGTTAAAAAAAGTTCTATACATAAGAAAATTAGACTTTCTTCCACGGAACTATTCACGGCATATCACACATTTTCCATTTCCTTTTACTTTTTACTATAGTCTATTCTTCATATTATTTTTCTTTCCTTCCATGGATTCTTTGGTCAAGAATTGTCTTAGATTTTTTTATTTTGACCTGATTGAAATTAAGTGGATGCAATGAAAAAAGAAATTGAATTAGACTACTTAACTATTTCAATCTACTAATCTATTCTATGTAGATTCAAAGATAATATAATAGAAAGAATCTAAAGTGTCGTAGAAAAAACTATATGTAGTTCTTTCTACCACACTTTAAGATTCCAACCAGATCCTTTCATTTAAGACTTGGATTTTTTTTATTTAATCCCTTTTTAATTTCTTCAATGATTAATTGGAATTCCAATTAATTATTTTGGCTGACTGTTTTTACATAAATAATAAGTAAAAAAGAAGTAGGAACTAGAATGAACAGTGCAGTAGCAATAAATGCGAGAATATTGACTTCCATAACCTCTTTATTTTTTATTTTCACAATAACTCGGGATGTAATCCCATGGAGAGGAAAAAGGGGTATCTTGTAAATTCAAGGGTAGGGCTTGCATTCTGATAATACTGAATCAATTCAATATTATGAATATCGGATCTATCAAATCAATTCATGGATGAGAGTTATATTTCACGGATGAGAGTTATATAGTATAACATAGGAAGATCCTCTATCCACACTAAGACCAAAATGGGTTTTTTGATTGGATTAGGAATTCCCTCTTTTTTAATCCTTTTCTACTTTTTCTTTTCTATATCTCTAACCCACGAGCTTTCTTAATCTTATACTTTCTTAATCTTATACAATTTCCCTTCCTTTTTCTTATAGTTATACATACAATTATGTATGTATTATATGACCAACTTTCACTTTCTATGGGTCACATAGACATCCAAATAAGCAGTAGAAGTGAGATGGGGAAAAGAGGTCTGAAATAAAAAGGGAATACGATTTATGTATGGATTCCGGTAAAATACCGGTACTCTATTCCATAAGAGTGGAATAGGAAATTAAGATGAGGATGGTATCATCATAAAGAAAGATAGAGTAATATAATATCCTAAATTCTACTAATCCACATATCGTATGTGTGTCTTTCTTTATCGATTGGGAGTAGTGAAAAAAAAATTCCTATATGCCCTCCCTCCCTCTTTAATGAGAGATGCAAAATAAAAAAGTGAAGTAAGGGTGCCCTGTGGGTATTTGATCTTGCTCCCTGCCCCTTTTTTTCATGGAAAAAGGAAATATCAATTTCTCCATTCATTGAACCCTAGTTCGGGACTGACGGGGCTCGAACCCGCAGCTTCCGCCTTGACAGGGCGGTGCTCTGACCAATTGAACTACAATCCCCGCGGGGTGTATGGCATACCCATTCTTAAATAGAACCATAAGAAGATTCGATTCGTCTTTCGTACTCTAAGAAATAGACGAATCATATACTACATACCCACATATTATATTATACGTGGGTATAGTGAGAGTGACATAACTAGTATGTCGTGATTTTTTATCACTAAAAATGGATAATAATCCAGCCTTCAATAAGAAAAACTCTTTTGTTTGTAAGAAAGGAATGAGAGAGATATGGATTAGAAAAAAAAATTTCCCTTTTTTCTTTATCTTTTATTTCTATAGATCAGACATTTTATTTTATGGAAGAAAAACAAAAGGATTTAGTTCATACTCACGAAGCCCTAGATTTTTGGTTTGGGCCGAGCTGGATTTGAACCAGCGTAGACATTGTCAACGAATTTACAGTCCGTCCCCATTAACCACTCGGGCATCGACCCAGGAAGAATTTATTCTAGGGTTTTTGCTAATCTATGATTAACCTCCTTTCATAATACTCCCTACCCCCAGGGGAAGTCGAATCCCCGCTGCCTCCTTGAAAGAGAGATGTCCTGAACCACTAGACGATAGGGGCATCACTAGACGATAGGGCCATATACAACCGCTCGTGATTATACTATAATCATAGTATGAGCAGTTTTTTGGAATTGTCAATATACTCGAAAAGTATAAATAGATCCAAAGCAAAGAGTTTTTCCAACTTTTCTGTTATGTTTTCATCTAGGATTTTTTTTAGTTGATCGTTATAGATTAATTCTCCGTGCTTCATTTAGTGTTCATACCAAAAATGCATCCATCCCGCACTAAGTCATAAAATTCTCTAAAAATATAGAGAAAGTTTCAAAAACAAAGAAAAAAAGTGAATCAATTTAGTAGAAAAGTACTCTATCAGATTCGAACCAACGACTTACGTCTTAGCACGAGATTACTCTACCACTAATTTAAAAAGCCCTTTATCGGATTTGAACCGATGACTTATGCCTTACCATGGCATTACTCTACCACTGAGTTAAAAGGGCTTTTTATTTAATTCAAAAATTAGCCACTTGGATTTCCCATTATGGGTCTACTGCATAATGTACATATTATATATATAATATATAGAGATAGAGAGAGAGACATTATGTAGAGATTGTATATGTATATATCGATATCTTGAGAGCTCAAAATAAAATTAATAAAAAAAAACATACCCTACATAACATATCCAACTCTTCTTGGTTCAGGGTTTTCCGTTTCCGAAGACTAGTAAAATAGGCGGATTCTGGAACCCCAAGGATTCAACGGTATATGGATATGGAAAATATAAGATTTCCGATCCTAGCGGGAAAAGGCGGGGAACAGATACCCAATAGGATATAGGATCCTTGGGAGGAACTTTTGGTAATGGCCTTGATCCTCTATGCTATTTTTTATGTGTTCTTAGTTCTATTGAACTTTTTGCATTCTTTTAAACAAGAATCTAATAAACTAGAATTGAGTCAGTGGAAAAAAGGAGAGAGAGGAAAGTGTTAAATGGAGAGAGTCGACTAATCAGAGACTTTTAGGATCTTCTTTACATCAGGTAAATCTGTCGGCCCTGTCCGTTTTTTTCTTTAAGTTACGACTCTTTGCTGCTTACTTCTATCAAGCCATAGGGAAAGTCTATGATGAATTTGGAAAACTCATCTCACTCTTACTCTATGGCTCGGACTTAATGGGGGAAGAAAACATCTTCCATAATTTCTTTTTTGTTCAATTCTGGACAAAAAAGAAAAGGAAAAAAGGAATTTATAGGGACAGTGTTACCCCCTATATCCCCTAGTTTATATTGTAGGAATAATAAAACAATTTAGCAGTCTGACACACTTACGTCCTTGCAAAGTAAATAATTATTATTGTAGTCGTAACCGTAGAATAGGATCCTAATCAAAATAAATACATTTGGTTCAGGCGCTATTAGCATGGTAAGAAAAGATTTTTTTTACAGACCAGAGGGGCTATCTAAATCCTAAAGTAAAGGCGAGCGATCGAAGTAGAAGTACCAACGGCTCAGTGTCATGAACCTTCTCCATCTGATTCAATAAGGGGGAATTAGCCTTCTTGTCAAATGGCTATCCTTGACAAAGGGTACCATTTATACCATAATCTACAATGTAGCGGGTATAGTTTAGTGGTAAAAGTGTGATTCGTTCTATTAATAACTGAATTTGAAATGATATACTTAAGGCATCCTTAAGTTTTTTATTTTTATATTCCGATGAAAACTTTAGTTCTTATAAAGGATTAAATCCTTTTCCTCTCAATAGCATATTGAGGAAGAATATACATTCTGGCGATTTGTATCCAAAGACTAATTTAAATTGCATCCAAAATAAAAATAGGATTATGAGTACAGAGTCGCGAAGCATAATTTTGCATTGGATTAAGTATTCCAATTTTGAAAATATGAGTAAAGGATCTATGGATGAAGATACAAAAAAGTTGATTTCCAATCGTAACTAAATCTTCTTAAAATAAGGAATAAGGAAGCCAAATAGCTAAAAAACGATAGTTTTGGTTTACTAGAACCATCCGCATATTGTTTCAGCTCGGTGGAAACCCAATTCTTTTCCTCAGGATCTCTTGAATGAAATTAGGGAACGAAGTAAGTAGATTAGATGAATTTAGATAGAATTTCTATCTCCTACTCTATAAGGATCATCTAGAAAGCGGAGAGCTTTGGTTCCATTCAAATAGAAAAGCTGACATAGATGTTAAGTGGTGAGAATATCCATAAAGGAGCCGAATGAAATCAAAATTTCATGTTCGGTTTTGAATTAGAGACGTTAAAAATAATCAACCAACGTCGACTATAACCCCTAGCCTTCCAAGCTAACGATGCGGGTTCGATTCCCGCTACCCGCTCCATTCTGTATAAAAGGAGTATTCTATTTGTCTAGACATGTTAGAGGCTTGTATTCAAGCCTTTTTTGTCCACCAGTTTCTGGTACTCCAGAGCGGAGTAGAGCAGTTTGGTAGCTCACGAGGCTCATAACCTTGAGGTCACGGGTTCGATTCCCGTCTCCGCACTTAGCAGTCTGTATAAAAGGACTATTCTATTTCTCTAGATATGTATGGTAGAGGGGCGTATCCAACCCTTTTTTATTCATTAGTTCCCGGCCCTAGAGGGCAAAATTGAGCAGTTTGCGAAGTCACTTGCCTTCAAAAAAAGAAGGCGCAAGGCCTCTCCCTACCCTGCAGAAAATAAAAATGAAACGAAAGGGACAGTCTACCTCTCCCTTCCCTTTAAAAAAAGTTTGCCCGTTGTTTGTCTCAGTTAATACCCAATTTTTGGAGCTCTGTTGGCGAGTTCTATTTCTGCCTCTGGAGCGCCCTCTTTTTTTGAGTGGGATGCAAAGGAAGGGTAAGATAGTAAGGGATACGGCACTAGACTAACACCTAATTAATACTTAATTTAATATAAGTAGTTAAACAGTTAACTAGACTAAACTTTTTATCATAGTACTTTGATAAATTAAGCGGGCGAGCGGCGGGAATCGAACCCGTATCTTCTCCTTGGCAAGGAGATATTTTACCATTGAACTACGCTCGCTACGGTATATATTTTATAGCGTATATCCGCCTGGGT
>NW_028259760.1:17500-31176 GCF_056163025.1 Triticum urartu | reverse complement strand
TTTGATGAGCCTCGCTTTGAGGAATTCATGGAATAATCCATTTTCATGGAATAATGAATTAAGGAAGAAAGGATATGAGTCTACCGCTTACAAGAAAAGATCTCATGATAGTCAATATGGGCCCTCAACACCCATCAATGCATGGTGTTCTTCGACTGATCGTTACTCTCGATGGTGAGGATGTTATTGATTGTGAACCCATATTAGGGTATTTACACAGAGGAATGGAAAAAATCGCGGAAAACCGAACTATTATACAATACTTACCTTATGTAACAAGGTGGGATTATTTAGCTACTATGTTTACAGAAGCAATAACAGTAAATGCACCAGAATTCTTGGAGAATATTCAAATACCACAAAGAGCCAGCTATATTAGGGTAATTATGTTAGAATTAAGCCGGATAGCTTCTCACTTGCTATGGCTTGGACCTTTTATGGCGGATCTCGGCGCACAGACTCCTTTTTTCTATATTTTTAGAGAGAGAGAATTAATATATGATCTATTTGAAGCTGCTACAGGTATGCGAATGATGCACAATTACTTTCGCATCGGAGGAGTAGCCGCCGATCTACCTTATGGATGGATCGATAAATGTTTAGATTTCTGTGATTATTTTTTACGCGGAGTTGTTGAATATCAACAACTTATTACACAGAATCCAATTTTTTTAGAGCGAGTTGAAGGAGTAGGTTTTATTAGCGGAGAAGAAGCAGTAAATTGGGGCTTATCGGGACCGATGTTACGAGCTTCTGGAATACAATGGGATCTTCGTAAAGTAGATCCTTATGAGTCTTACAACCAATTTGATTGGAAAGTCCAATGGCAAAAAGAAGGGGATTCGTTAGCTCGCTATTTAGTACGAATTGGTGAAATGAGGGAATCCATCAAAATAATTCAACAAGCTGTAGAAAAAATTCCTGGAGGACCTTATGAAAATTTAGAAGTCCGACGCTTTAAGAAAGAAAATAATTCTGAATGGAATGATTTTGAGTATAAATTTCTTGGTAAAAAACCTTCGCCCAATTTTGAATTGTCAAGACAAGAGCTTTATGTAAGAGTAGAAGCCCCAAAAGGTGAATTAGGGATTTATCTAGTAGGAGATGATAGCCTTTTCCCCTGGAGATGGAAAATCCGTCCACCCGGGTTTATTAATTTGCAAATTCTTCCTCAGCTAGTTAAAAAAATGAAATTGGCTGATATCATGACGATATTAGGTAGTATAGATATCATTATGGGGGAAGTTGATCGTTGAAATGATAATAGATAGGGTAGAGGTAGAAACTATCAATTCTTTTTCGAAATTGGAATTATTAAAAGAAGTCTATGGACTGATATCGATTCTACCCATTTTGACCCTCCTTTTGGGAATAACAATAGAGGTACTCGTAATTGTGTGGTTAGAAAGAGAAATATCTGCGTCGATACAACAACGTATTGGTCCTGAATATGCTGGCCCCCTGGGCCTGCTTCAAGCTATAGCAGATGGGACTAAGCTACTTTTTAAAGAAGATATTCTGCCATCCCGAGGAGATATTTCTTTATTTAGCATTGGACCCTCTATAGCAGTCATATCAGTTTTATTAAGTTTTTTAGTTATCCCTTTGGGATATCATTTTGTTTTAGCCGATCTTAGTATTGGTGTTTTTTTATGGATTGCCATTTCAAGTATAGCTCCTATTGGTCTTCTTATGGCAGGATATAGCTCAAATAATAAATATTCTTTTTCAGGCGGTCTACGAGCTGCTGCTCAATCCATTAGTTATGAAATACCATTAACTTTTTGTGTGCTAGCAATATCTCTACGTGTGATTCGTTAAAATAGATCTTTTTCCTATAAAATCCATTAACTATTTATATTCCTTTTCTTATTTAGTATTTGGGTTGGTAAGTTAAACTAGATAGCTATATGAGTGAAACAAAACAGCTTATAAATTTGTAGTAAAAAGAAAAAATCTCATTTCCTACGTACAAGAAAAAAGTGGAAGTAAACATAAGCAGTGTAAACTCTTTATCCCAAGGTTGATATTTTTTAATTAGTCATCATATCTTGAAGCGGCCAAGAATAAAGGATTCACGATATGGAATTCCATTACTAGAATACTCCTAGTTATTACTATAACTTAATAATCCATAAGAAGAATCCACCAAAAGTTAGTGAAGGGTTAGGAACACTAAAGTACATAAAGGATTAGTAATGGAAAATCTAAAACATTAGAGATTTTTGCCCATAAAAGGAATCATAATAAGGACTTGCAATTTGTAGAAATTATCAAGTAGTACTTTCTTCGGATTCCGATCCAGAGTATGTTCCCATTCACTTGTTAAGGAAATGGCTATCAAGAACGAATTAACCCTTTATCCATTTTTTCTTTTTAAATACCCCCTCCCTGGGGAAAGAAGAATAGTAAAAAAGATATGGAGTGCACTAGAAAAAATTTTCATTATTTCCTTCCTCTATCCATATTCATGCAGAATTGCTCATGAACTAATACCCAACTCTTTCCATTTATTAATTGAATTCCTATAACAAGTAACAAGTGTTTTATTCCAAGATTAAGTTATTACTGAACAAAGAAAAATTTTCATTATATTATAAAGGATGAGATCAATTCGGAAGCGCTTTTTCTTATTCTAGCAGACGGAATTCCTTTGGTCTAATTTAGGACTTTCAAATCTATTTTATTTTATCTAATTCTATCTACGCCCCCGGGGCTAGGAACAAAACAGTCCTTTCCTTTTTCTGATCATAGAGAAGCCGTATGAAGCTAAGGTTTCATGTACGGTTTTGAAATAGCGGTGGGAACTGTGATGTTATCACCGACTATGATTATCTAACAGTTCAAGTACAGTTGATATAGTTGAAGCACAGTCAAAATACGGTTTTTTTGGATGGAATATTTGGCGTCAGCCTATAGGTTTTCTGGTTTTTTTAATTTCTTCTTTGGCAGAATGTGAAAGATTACCCTTTGATTTACCAGAAGCGGAGGAAGAATTAGTAGCAGGTTACCAAACTGAATATTCCGGTATCAAATATGGTTTATTTTATCTTGTTTCTTACCTAAATTTATTAGTTTCTTCTTTATTTGTAACAGTTCTCTACTTGGGCGGGTGGAATTTATCTATTCCCTATATATCCTTTTTTGATTTTTTCCAAATGAATAAAGCAGTTGGAATTTTGGAAATGACAATGGGTATATTTATTACATTAACTAAAGCTTATTTATTTCTCTTCATTTCTATCACAATAAGATGGACTTTACCGAGGATGAGAATGGATCAGTTATTAAATCTTGGATGGAAATTTCTTTTACCTATTTCCCTGGGCAATCTCTTATTAACAACCTCTTCTCAACTTGTTTCACTATAAATAAGATAATACAATAATAGTAAGAATATTTTCAACACAAAAGCTCTCTCAAACAAGAGAAAGAAACATATCTTTTTCATAGATATTTAGAATGAATATGTTCCCTATGGTAACTGGGTTCATGAGTTATGGTCAACAAACAATACGTGCTACAAGGTACATAGGTCAAAGTTTCATAACTACCTTATCCCACACAAATCGTTTACCTATAACGATTCACTACCCTTATGAAAAATCAATTACACCAGAGCGTTTCCGAGGGCGAATCCACTTTGAATTTGATAAATGTATTGCTTGTGAAGTATGTGTTCGCGTATGTCCGATAGATTTACCCGTTGTGGATTGGAGATTTGAAAAGGATATTAAAAGAAAACAATTGCTTAATTATAGTATTGATTTCGGAGTTTGTATATTTTGTGGCAATTGTGTTGAGTACTGTCCAACAAGCTGTTTATCAATGACTGAAGAATATGAACTTTCTACCTATGATCGTCATGAATTGAATTACAATCAAATTGCTTTAAGTCGGTTACCAATCTCCATAATGGGAGATTACACAATTCAAACAATTAGGAATTCGTCTGAAAGTAAAATAAACAAAGAAAAATCTTCGAATTCAAGAACGATTACTGATTACTAAACTTTGATTTTGTCTTTCTGTTATAAAAATCTAATAATTCTTTATTAAACTTTAAAATTAAACTATAAAGAAAAACGAAAAACTACTGCTTATTGGAAATTATTTCTTATTTTAAATCAGACTAGATTTTCGTGATATAATATAATTTATAACTATAAGTTTATACACAAAAAAATACCCTAATCCTTTTTTCCTTCCTTGAATCCTTTAGTTTTAGTCAGTTCATGAAAAATTTTATACTATTAATTTCTTTTTATCCATAATGGATTTACCTGGACCAATACATGAGATTCTTATGCTATTTGGGGGATTTGTTCTTCTACTAGGGGGTCTAGGAGTAGTATTACTTACCAACCCCATTTATTCTGCCTTTTCGCTGGGATTAGTTCTTGTTTGTATATCCTTATTCTATTTTTTATTAAATTCCTACTTTGTAGCTGTCGCACAACTTCTTATTTATGTGGGAGCCATAAATGTCTTGATCATATTCGCTGTAATGTTCGTAAATGGCTCAGAATGGTCTAAAGATAAGAATTATTGGACTATTGGAGATGGGTTCACTTCACTCGTTTGTATAACTATTGTTTTTTCACTAATGACTACTATCCCAGATACGTCGTGGTATGGAATTCTTTGGACTACAAGATCAAACCAAATAGTAGAACAGGGTCTCATAAATAATGTTCAACAAATTGGAATTCATTTAGCAACCGATTTTTATCTTCCGTTTGAACTCATTTCCATAATTCTTCTAGTTTCTTTAATAGGTGCAATTACTATGGCTCGGCAATAAGAAAACTTAGAAAAAGTACAAATTATAAGAATTGCAAATCTAAAATAAATAACTAAAGAATCACAATTTTGATTTAGTAAAATCCATCTACTGCCAACAAATACCTCCTTTTTTTTTTTTTTTTTTTTCTTTTGTTGTGTAATTGTTCTATTGTAATTAATTGAATCGGTTCAATTCTTGCCCTCATATTGAAATGAATCGAGATTGATAAGGAGTTAGTTAATGATGTTTGAGCATGTACTTTTTTTGAGTGTCTATTTATTTTCGATTGGTATCTATGGATTGATCACAAGCCGAAACATGGTTAGAGCTCTAATATGTCTTGAACTTATACTGAATTCAATTAATCTAAATCTCGTAACATTTTCTGATCTATTTGATAGTCGCCAATTAAAAGGAGATATTTTCGCAATTTTTGTTATAGCCCTTGCAGCTGCTGAAGCCGCTATTGGACTATCCATTCTTTCTTCCATCCATCGTAATAGGAAATCCACTCGTATCAATCAATCTAATTTATTGAATAATTAGACTTTTGAATAATTAGACATAGAATCCTCTAAACAAAGGCGCACATATTAAAATAAATAGAAATCAATACTATTTTCTTAGTATTATTTGAGAATATCCATTTTTTTTAGTAGATTATTGCATAGTATTCTTTTTCACTTAAATGAATTTTTGTATTTGTAATTCATTGATATTGCAATTTGAATATTGCAATAATTTATATTGAAAAGACGATAGCCAATTTATTGGCTAATTCGAATTCGTCTGTACAATTCGTAAAATTCTTTCTTATTTCTTATTTATTGTTGAAATCCAAAATTAAAGTCTCTTGGCTCTCTTCACGCTTTCTCACAAACAGATTAAAAAATAGATTTTTTTTTTTGAAGTTTGGATAAACCATTGCTTCGTCTGGTGTCTACAATACATATGACTCATTATAGTACTAATTTCATTTTTACCAGATCGAAAAATTTTATGTTGAAAAGAAAAATTTATAGATCCAATGTCACATTCCGTAAAAATTTACGATACATGTATAGGATGCACTCAATGTGTACGAGCTTGTCCAACAGATGTATTAGAAATGATACCCTGGGATGGATGTAAAGCCAAGCAAATTGCTTCCGCGCCGAGAACCGAAGATTGTGTGGGTTGTAAGAGATGTGAATCTGCCTGCCCGACAGATTTTTTAAGTGTCCGCGTTTATTTAGGGCCTGAAACAACACGTAGCATGGCTCTATCTTATTGATACGTTACAAAAAACTTCACTCGAATCGTCTGATTCCTCTTTACCGAAGAAGCCTGTGCTCGAAATAATCGAGCACGGGCTTTTCTGGTCAAAACGTATCTTGTCTTTATCACTTTATCATGAGTTATTTTCCTTGGTTAACAATACTTGTTGTTTTGCCGATATTTGCAGGTTCATTAATTTTCTTTTTACCTCATAAGGGAAACAAAGTCGTTAGGTGGTATACTATATCTATTTGTTTATTAGAATTCCTTCTAATGACTTATGCGTTCTGTTATCATTTCCAACTGGAGGATCCCTTAATCCAATTAAAGGAGGATTATAAATGGATAGATGTCTTCGATTTCCACTGGAGATTGGGAATCGATGGACTTTCATTAGGATCTATTTTATTGACAGGATTTATCACTACTTTAGCTACTTTAGCAGCTTGGCCAATTACACGGAATTCGCGATTATTCTATTTCCTGATGCTCGCAATGTATAGTGGTCAAATAGGATTATTTTCTTCGCGAGACCTTTTACTTTTTTTTATCATGTGGGAGTTAGAATTAATTCCTGTTTACTTACTTTTATCCATGTGGGGGGGGAAGAGGCGTCTATATTCAGCTACAAAGTTTATTTTGTATACTGCAGGCGGTTCCATTTTTTTCTTAATCGGAGTTCTGGGTATGGGCTTATATGGTTCCAACGAACCAGGATTAGATTTGGAAAGATTAATTAATCAATCATACCCTGCAACCTTGGAAATACTTTTATATTTTGGCTTCCTTATTGCTTATGCTGTCAAATTGCCGATTATACCCCTACATACGTGGTTACCAGATACCCATGGGGAAGCACATTATAGTACATGTATGCTTTTAGCGGGAATATTATTAAAGATGGGAGCATATGGATTGATTCGGATCAACATGGAATTGTTACCTCATGCTCATTATCTATTTTCGCCCTGGTTAGTAATAATAGGAGCGATCCAAATAATCTATGCAGCTTCAACTTCTCTTGGTCAACGAAATTTCAAAAAAAGAATAGCTTATTCCTCTGTATCTCACATGGGTTTCATAATTATAGGAATTGGTTCCATAACCAACATTGGACTCAATGGAGCTATTTTACAAATATTATCCCATGGATTTATTGGTGCTACACTTTTTTTCTTGGCAGGAACCGCTTCTGATAGAATGCGTCTTGTTTATCTCGAAGAACTGGGGGGAATATCTATCCCAATGCCTAAAATTTTTACCATGTTTAGTAGCTTTTCAATGGCTTCTCTTGCCTTACCAGGAATGAGTGGTTTTGTCGCAGAATTAGTAGTATTTTTTGGACTAATTACTAGTCCAAAATTTCTGTTAATGCCAAAAACACTAATTACTTTTGTAATGGCAATTGGAATGATATTAACTCCTATTTATTTATTATCTATGTTACGCCAGATGTTCTATGGATACAAGCTATTTAATGTTCCAAACGCAAATTTTGTGGATTCTGGACCACGAGAACTCTTTATTTTAATCTGTATCTTTTTACCAGTAATAGGAATTGGTATTTATCCAGATTTTGTTCTCTCCCTATCCGTTGACAGGGTAGAGGCTCTCTTATCCAATTATTATCCTAAATAGGTTTGCTTTTTTTTACTCGTCTGCTCTATTAATGCAGAAATAAGTAAAAAAGTATATAATGCAGAAATAAGTAAAAAAGTATAATTAGATCTATCTCGAATTTTTGAGAACCCTTTGATAAGGCGTTCAAGGGGTTCTCAAATAAAACATAAAAGTAAAAACCTTCATTTCATGAAGGTTTTATTTTATGTAATCATTTAGGTGTTAATGTAAACGAACCATAACTATGTAAGCCTATTCCTAATAGATTTATACCAAAATAACAAATCCAAATTATAAGAAATCCTATCAAAGCTATAAGTGCAGAATTCGTACCCTTCCAATTTGGATTTGTTCTACTATGTAAATAAATTGCGAATATGGTCCAAGTAATAAATGCCCAAGTTTCCTTAGGATCCCAATTCCAATAGGATCCCCAGGCCTCATTAGCCCATACTGCTCCACAAAGAATACCTACGGTTAAAAGGGTAAATCCTAGGCTAATGACACGATAACTCCAAGAATCCAAACGCTCCGTTAATTGATATTTGTAATAATTTGGAAATGAAGGGACAGAGGTTCTTTTTAAAGCACTTCTTTTTGCATAAAAATATTTAATATCACTAAAGAAAAATGTTTTATTTAAAACATTTTTTTTCTTTTTAGAAAAGAAATGGAAATTATTTCGAAATCTAATGATTAGAATAGCGGCAGATAATAAGGATCCGCACAAAAGAGTTGCATAGCTTAATAACATCATACTGACATGCATCATTAACCACTGAGATTGTAGAGCAGGTACTAGTATCGTGGATTGATGCATTTCAGTTAAAAGACCCGATGTGGCAAAGCCTTGCGTTAAAATAGTACTTGGCGTAGTTATTGTGCTTAAATCATTTTTAGAGTTCTGTATTTTAGGAATGGTATGAAGAATATACAGGGCCCATGAAAGGAAGATCAATGACTCATATAAATTACTTAATGGAAAATGTCCCGAGGAAGCCCAACGAGAAACTAAGAATCCTGTTATAGAGAAAAAAGTAACTATCATTCCTTTTTCTGACGAATCGCGTAATCCTCCAAGTTCACGAACTAATAAGGTTATAAAATGAATCGTAATCACAATTGAAATCGTTGAGAAAGAGATATGAGTTAGTATATGTTCTAAAGTTGCAAATAGCATAAGGGGAAGGTCCCATTACAAAATTGTAAATTTCGAATTGATTTCTAATCTATTGTATTCTTTTTCAAGAATGCCGCCACTCGGATTCGAACCGAGATGCTTGAGCACTGCTTCCTAAGAGCAGCGTGTCTACCAATTTCACCATGGCGGCTAACTTCAAATAATAGGTAACTTAAAAGAATAATAGCTATTATCTTGGGAATCGTCGATATTGGGAAAGTCCATAAAATTTAGGAACATTAGAGTTTTCATTAAAATAGACTTCGTTTGGTAGTATCGTTTCCATTTTTTTTTTTTACAATAAACTCTTGCTTTGCCCAATAGAAACACAAACACTGCTTGAAAGAGTTGGAACTTCTTTTTTCTAACTTGCAATTATAGAACTAATTTTTTCTAATTAATTTCCCCTTTACATTTTGAAAATTCTTTCAATACAATGAAAAAAATCCAAAAGGGTTTCTATTTAATGATGAAATTAAAATAAAATGGATAAATAGAAAAGGCTTTTTGGATTTTTTAAAAATTTCTAGAATGAAAGTCTTTATGCTCTTATTAATAAGATTTACTAACCTTATGATTTTGGAGAAGATAGGTGGAAGTTGTAAGTCCTATTGTAAGAATACTCCACTTTTCATAATTTTCCTAATAGAATATGAGGATTCTATTAGGAAAATTATGAAAAGTTCATTGATAGGAAAAGAATACTTAGCACACAGTATACCAAACAAAACTTTTTTTTTCTTGTATATATAAGATAAGAGGGGTTTTTTGTTCTAAGAATATTGTACCGAGTAATTCGACACATAAAAGTACATTCAAAGAAGAATCCAAATTATTAAATAATTGGAATTCTTTTTTGATAAGTCAATTCATATTATTCCAAAATCTTATTATTTGTTTGTTGCCCAGAAAAACCCTTTGGTTTTGGATGCTCATTACCGCTCGAAAATGATCTTGATTTTACTAAAGAATAAGATTGTACTATGGAAAAATAAGTCTTTTTCTTCCAAATATTTTTACGAATACGCTTTTTTGACATTGAAGTACGTTTTTTTGGAACTGCCATTCAAAAAGGAAATTACTTTTTTCTAGTTGTATGTGAAAGACATCTATTGCTGCAAATCAATCCTTCTTTCTTCTTTTTATTAGTATTTATACTTAGATACTGAAAGATACTTAAATTTTGAATTATTTTTTACTTCATTTTGTCTAATGCGGATAAGACAACAAGAATTTTTTAACATTTTTTCTTTATATATTTTATACTTTTTTTTTAATAATATAGAATATATAGAAGGGTTTCTCATTTAAATCTATTTATATCTATTTATATATCAAGTATACTCCATATATAGATATATGGTATGGAAGCCTATCCCCCATATAAGATAAGACGGGGGGATAAAAAGAAGGGAAAATGAAAATAGTTAATTAAGTTCAGAATGGTATTCCATAAAGGAAAGGAATTCCAATCAAAACAAAAAATACTGAGTCTCTTAAACAAGACATTCTAAAACTTAGGTAATTTATAGTCATTAGAATTTTAGTTCTATATGAAGTAAGGACTATTCGATAATTTCTTATAAACATAGGTTTTCATTGGAATTCACTCAATCAGTTAATTATGGAACAAGAGAGCTGTTTCATCTTTGTTTTAAAGAAATATAAAAATGAATTATGAATAGAAAGTAAAATGATTCCACTTTTTTTTTTTTATTTTTATAAATATCTTTATTTAGTTAATAAAATAACTTCGTTACCTAGTTATTTTATTAACTTTTTTAATTTAACCAACTAAACCCATTCTTAATTTTTAATTATTTCAATGAGATAAATTTTGGAAAAATTAAGAATTTCAGTATTTTTTCTTATTCTTTTTATTTATTCTTTCAGAAAGAGATAAGAATTGGTTTGGTGAATCGGAAACAATTTTATAGAAAAATTGAAGTAAAAATTGAAGTAAAAATTGCAATTTCTTTTCTTATGGAACATACATATCAATATGCATGGGTAATCCCTCTTCTCCCACTTCCAGTTATTATGTCAATGGGATTTGGCCTTATTCTTATTCCGACAGCAACAAAAAATCTTCGTCGCATATGGGCTTTTCCTAGTGTTTTACTCTTAAGTATAGCTATGGTATTCTCAGTTCAACTGTCTATTCAACAAATAAATGGAAGTTCGATCTATCAATATCTATGGTCTTGGACCGTCAATAATGATTTTTCTTTAGAATTTGGATACTTGATTGACCCACTTACTTCTATTATGTTAATACTAATTACTACTGTAGGAATCCTGGTTCTTATTTATAGTGATGGTTATATGTCTCACGATGAAGGATATTTGAGATTTTTTGTTTATATAAGTTTTTTCAATACTTCCATGTTGGGATTGGTTACTAGCTCCAATTTGATACAAATTTATTTTTTTTGGGAACTCGTGGGAATGTGTTCTTATTTATTGATAGGCTTTTGGTTTACACGACCAATCGCAGCGAGTGCTTGTCAAAAAGCTTTTGTAACTAATCGTGTAGGGGATTTTGGTCTATTATTAGGAATTTTAGGTTTTTTTTGGATAACAGGTAGTTTAGAGTTTAGGGATTTGTTCAAAATAGCTAATAACTGGATTCCTAATAATGGAATTAACTCTTTACTTACTACTTTGTGTGCTTTTTTATTATTCCTTGGTGCAGTTGCGAAATCCGCACAATTCCCTCTTCACGTATGGTTACCCGATGCTATGGAAGGGCCCACTCCTATTTCGGCTCTTATACACGCAGCAACTATGGTTGCTGCGGGAATTTTTCTTCTAGCTCGACTTCTTCCTCTTTTCATATCTTTACCTTTGATAATGAGTTTTATTTCTTTAGTAGGTACAATAACACTATTCTTAGGAGCTACTTTAGCTCTTGCTCAGAGAGATATTAAAAGAAGCTTAGCCTATTCTACAATGTCTCAATTGGGTTATATGATGTTAGCTCTAGGTATAGGTTCTTATCAAGCTGCTTTATTCCATTTGATCACTCATGCTTATTCAAAAGCTTTATTGTTCTTGGGATCCGGATCCGTTATTCATTCAATGGAACCTCTTGTTGGATATTCACCAGATAAAAGTCAAAATATGGTTCTTATGGGCGGTTTAAGAAAATACATTCCAATCACAAGAACTACTTTTTTATGGGGTACACTTTCTCTTTGTGGTATTCCACCTCTTGCTTGCTTCTGGTCCAAAGATGAAATCCTTAGTAATAGTTGGTTGTATTCGCCCTTTTTTGGAATAATAGCCTCCTTTACTGCAGGATTAACTGCCTTTTATATGTTTCGGATATATTTACTTACATTTGATGGGTATTTGCGTGTTCATTTTCAAAATTACAGTAGCACTAAAGAGAGTTCCTTGTATTCAATATCCTTATGGGGAAAAAGGATACCCAAAGGAGTGAATAGGGATTTCGTTTTATCAACAACGAAGAGTGGAGTTTCTTTTTTTTCACAAAATATACCAAAAATTCAAGGTAATACAAGAAATAGGATAGGATCCTTTACTACGTCTTTTGGGGCTAAAAAAACTTTTGCCTATCCGCATGAAACGGGAAATACTATGTTATTTCCTCTTCTTATATTACTACTTTTCACTTTGTTCATTGGATTCATAGGAATCTCTTTTGATAATGGAGGAATTGGTAATGGAATAGCAGAGTTAACCATATTATCAAAGTGGTTAACTCCCTCAATAAACTTTACCCAGGAAAGTTCTAATTCTTTTGTAAATTCATATGAATTTATTACTAATGCAATTTCTTCTGTAAGTCTAGCTATCTTTGGTTTATTCATAGCATATATCTTCTATGGATCCGCTTATTCTTTTTTTCAGAATTTGGATTTAATAAACTCTTTTTACAAAGGAAATCCTAAAAAAGAATTTTTAGATCAAGTAAAAAAAAATATATACAGTTGGTCATATAATCGTGGTTATATAGATATTTTCTATACTAGGGTCTTTACCCTCGGTATAAGAGGGTTAACCGAACTCACGGAGTTTTTTGATAAGGGTGTTATTGATGGAATTACCAATGGAGTGGGTCTTGCTAGTTTTTGTATAGGAGAGGAAATTAAATATGTAGGGGGAGGTCGAATCTCGTCTTATTTATTCTTTTTTTTATGTTATGTATCTGTGTTTTTATTCTTTTTTCTTTCTTAAGTTAAGGAATTTACAACAAGTCTCTTGCAAAAATAACTATCCTATCCCCTTTCTACAATCTCTCTATATCCTTGTTACATAAGGTAAGTATTGTATAATAGTTCGGTTTTCCGCGATTTTTTCCATTCCTCTGTGTAAATACCCTAATATGGGTTCACAATCAATAACATCCTCACCATCGAGAGTAACGATCAGTCGAAGAACACCATGCATTGATGGGTGTTGAGGGCCCATATTGACTATCATGAGATCTTTTCTTGTAAGCGGTAGACTCATATCCTTTCTTCCTTAATTCATTATTCCATGAAAATGGATTATTCCATGAATTCCTCAAAGCGAGGCTCATCAAAATGAAAAATCTAAGACTACTATAAGACTACTAAAAAAATAATAAAACAAGAAAAAAATTTGAACGATTAAATTACTGCTCCCGAATATTCAACTGACCGATTAATTTCTTATAACGTACTCTATTTTTCTTTGCCAAATAAGCCAGCAAACGTCGACGTTTTCCCAAAAGTCTTCGTAGACCTCTTTCCGAGAGAAAAATCTTTTTTGTGTAATTCCAAATGTGAAGCAAGTCTCCGTATCTTATTGGTGAAACTGAATACTTGAAATTCAACAGAACCC
>NW_028259759.1:0-31182 GCF_056163025.1 Triticum urartu | reverse complement strand
CTCCAATAATTTCTTTGTTCTCAACGCCTCCTATTTAGAGGAATTAGCTACTTCAACGATCTTTGATGGTTATAGGGGTATCCAAAGTACAAACCTGATGGTTGTTTGTTATCCCAACCATTCTTCCCAGCCCTGATACCGATCAGGAAAGGGGTAATTTCTAACAAAGTTTTTCTCTTGTTGATTCCTATTTCTAGGTGTAGTGCTTTTCTCCCCTATGCTGCCTACGGATACTAATAGAGTAGGATTGGCCTGTAATCCATACCATACCATATCCTGTAGGTGTAACCTTTCGCTCAATACTCAAATCTACAATTGAAGTATCTGAAGCCGCATCAATCGAGGATACACGACGGAAGGAATTGTTAGTTCGCCTCACCTTCCCGAAGCGTGGGTTTGTTTGCTTTACAAATTTGGTTCTCTCTATGCCAACCCCCCTCTCTTTTTCGTAAGACTGAGGTATAGGTAGGGCTAAAAAAAAGCAAAAAAAAGAGTCAAATCGCACCATCTCTATAATAAGTAAATGCCTTTTTTTCTCCTGAGGTTGTCGGAATTATTCGCAATAAAATATTGGCTACAATTGAGGAGGTCTTATCAATGAAATTTCCATTTCCACGGGATCTAGGCATAATTCCCAACCCATTCTATATAGAATTGTTTTCATTCCTTCACAAAATAACATAAAAACAAACACATTCGATTCTTATAATTATAAATAGATTGATCCATATGCTCTACTCTAAATCCATATGCTTTAAATGGATAAGAGAGATATGGATTTTCCGCTCAGCTCAAATTGTATCCTTTTCCTTCTGCTTGGACACGAAGAGATATGAAATATTTGACTAAGACTGGATTTCATTCCACTTTCCTATTTCTGAACAACAACTTATGTTATCAACTATTTCGTGTTTTCAAAGTTATTAATTGTCTCATACCCTATTTTTGATTTCGATAGTATGGTGTAGCGTATCTTATGCAAACGGAATTCTAAGGTTTCTTTATTTTATTATGCAATAAGAAGAATTCTTCCATTTTCTTTTTCTTTAGTTGCGGGAAAACCCAAATTAAAACTTTTATTTTATAGCGAGCGCAATTTCTAGTAAAAAATCCTGTATCCTTCCACTTAGATCAAAAGGAATTTTTCCAATAGAACTATGGAACCCCCGAGTGGTTGCGGTTGTACCTGTACTGCAGGAATAAGAAAACTCGCTATTCACTCAGTTTATTTTCCATAATAAGTTATGTAGGAGAGATGGCCGAGCGGTTCAAGGCGTAGCATTGGAACTGCTATGTAGACTTTTGTTTACCGAGGGTTCGAATCCCTCTCTTTCCGTTTTTCTTAATTCATCAACGTTAAGGATCACAATGTATCAAATCAAATAACAATTTTTTCCAGCAATAATATAATATCTTATATTATCTTATTTTGATTTAATAGAAATTAGAAATTCTCTATAGCAAATTACTGTGGTATGTAAAATACACATAGAGGAAAAAAGAAAAAAGGATCCTAATCCTAGGGTTAATCAATTTTAGCTAGTTGATGGGAAAATACAAATTAATGGTAATGGTCTTAGGGCGATTTAGTTCGGGGAAAGGGGAAGGGGAAGAAAATTCTATGAACCTTTCCTTTTTTCGTTAAGTTCAAGTCTGACGAGAGTAATATTCTACAACTAACAACTCATTTATTTTGAGACCGACCCACTTCCTATCTAGGATTTTATTTACTAGTCCTTTATATTCCAACGTGTCAATCGCCAAATGCTTTGGCAATTTCCCCGGGTCCGATGAAGCAATATAATTTTGAACCAGACCTTTTGATCTTTGGTTATCTTTCGTAGTAATAATATCTCGGGGTTTGCAACGAAAACTTGGTATATTGACTATACGACCATTAACTAAAATATGTCTATGGTTGACTAATTGGCGGGCCCCAGGAATGGTTGAAGCCATACCCAATCGAAAAAGGATATTATCCAAACGCATTTCAAGTAATTGTAGTAAAACCTGGCCTGTTGACCTTTTTGCTTTTCCAGCGATATGTACATATCTAAGTAATTGTCGTTCTGTCAGACCATAATGAAAACGCAATTTCTGTTTTTCTTGAAGACGAATACGATATTGCTCCTTTTTCCCAGAATTGAATTTTTTTTTAAGATTACTTCCGGATTTAGGTGTTTTTCTAGTGAGTCCTGGTAAAGCTCCCAGACGGCGTATTTTTTTTAAACGAGGTCCTCGATAACGGGACATGAAGACTCCTTTTTTTATTTTATTGAAATTTCATTTTACACAATTAATTTCATTGTATTTACATTACAGAATACATCGAAATTAAAACTGAATTAAACTACAGGATAAACAGAGTAAAATCAACTAAAGTACCCCAAAAAATGGAATTTCATCAAAATCTTTTTTTTTTGTATATATATTATTTATTTTATTGTTTTGTATCTAGCAAAATTGTAAGGTAAAAAACATAAAAGATCCTGGATTCTCCATTTAATTCGGAAAAAAAGAGATTCTTGTTCGTAGAACATCGATAGAGAAAAAAAAGCCGACTATCGGATTTGAACCGATGACCCTCGCATTACAAATGCGATGCTCTAACCTCTGAGCTAAGTGGGCTTACATAACGGAAATAGTGTAACAAATAGAAATAGGTATAGTATAGGAAATCCGTAAAATCTCAGATATTAGTTATTAATCTTAGCTATTAACTAGTTCTAAATTTGAAGTTATACTTATAAAAATAAAAAAATACTAAAACTTCTTAAAGATAAAGTTAGCTTGATATGCTTAACTATAGGATATTAAAAAATAAAATTATAGAATTTATTGGTATTTTCATTCGATCATTATAGACTTTATTATTTGTTAATAATTTGAGGATTAATATTTCACTAAGGGGAACATAGAGTCAGAGTAAATAAAATTGCTAATTCTGATTAGAAAAAAAGAATAAATATCAAGCGTTATAGTATAATTTTGAATACTATAAAAAAGTAAGACGGGAGGTGGGGGAGATAAAAACTTTTGGATATATTGATTCGGATTGAATTGCAAATACATCAAGGATAGAATCAATTCAATTCTGAATTGCAATAAGCAAGCGAGGTCTCTCAAATAGAGTCGAACTGAACTGCTAGACTACGTTGAGTGATGAACTCAATGATTCAAAAAAAAAACTAAGAGATGGATGAAATTACACAAGGAATCCTGGTCTCAAAGAAGAGGGAAATGGGGATATGGCGAAATCGGTAGACGCTACGGACTTGATTGTATTGAGCCTTGGTATGGAAACCTGCTAAGTGGTAACTTCCAAATTCAGAGAAACCCTGGAATTAAAAAAGGGCAATCCTGAGCCAAATCCGTGTTTTGAGAAAACAAGGGGTTCTCGAACTAGAATACAAAGGAAAAGGATAGGTGCAGAGACTCAATGGAAGCTGTTCTAACGAATCGAGTTAATTACGTTGTGTTGTTAGTGGAATTCCTTCTAGTTCTAAATTAGAGAAAGAGGGGTTTTATACCTTATACATTTAATAAACACGTATAGATACTGACATAGCAAACGATTAATCACAGAACTCATATTATATTCTAATTATAATATAGGTTCTTTATCTTTTTTAAAAATGAAATTAGAAATGATAATGATTATGAAATAAAAAACTCATATCATAATTTTTTTTTTTCATTATTGTGAATCCACTCCAATCGAATATTGAATAATCAAATTCTTCAATTAAAATTCAAAGTTTTCGAGATCTTTAAAAAAGTGGATTAATCGGACGAGGACAAAGAGAGAGTCCCATTCTACATGTCAATACTGACAACAATGAAATTTCTAGTAAAAGGAAAATCCGTCGACTTTATAAGTTGTGAGGGTTCAAGTCCCTCTATCCCCAAATCCTCTTTTATTCCCTAACTATACTATATTATTATTATTTATCCTCTTTTTTTTTTTCTTTTTATCAATGCACTTTTTTTTCTTTTTATCAATGCAATGGGTTTAAGATTCATTAGCTTTCTCATTCTACTCTTTCACAAAGGAATGCGAAGAGAACTCAATGGATCTTATCCTATTCATTGAATAGATTTCTTTTTTATTAGAGTATCGGCAAGAAATCTTGGTTATTCACTCTATTTTTAAGTTTTATTTAAGTAAACCATGCACAATGCATAGGACTACCCCCCCCATTTTCAAATTTAAAATTTGAAATACTTTAATTAATTTTTAGTCCTTTTAATTGACATAGATACAAATACTCTACTAGGATGATGCACAAGAAAAGGTCAGGATAGCTCAGTTGGTAGAGCAGAGGACTGAAAATCCTCGTGTCACCAGTTCAAATCTGGTTCCTGGCAGAGAAAAAAAAAAAAAAGATCCACCGAATAGGTATTGATCCAAATACCTCGAGATGGATTGTGATACATATTCATTAATAATATTTATTCATCTAAGTGGATAAATCTATAATATAAATATAGAGGCACTTCTTTTTCTTTTTAAAGAAGTTTTAAAATATATCTTTTCTTTATGATAAAGAAGGGGGTGAGATTCCCCTTTATTTTTTTGCGTTTCTTAATTTTGTATTCCGCTATTCCGACGAATATTTTTTTAGTCTTGCTTATCTTTATCTTATCTTATTTTCCTAGTTGTGCTAAGTAATGTGCGCGGTACAAAGTTCCTGGTAGAGAACTTCTTTGAGTCATCCTATTTTTCTGTTCATATGAAGGAAATTAATATGCGATTTTCAAAATAGGGGAATCCAAATGAAACCCTTTTTTTGCTCAGTCTATCTGGAATGCTTTTGTATAATTAGGAATTAATTATAAATAGGTATTCCGTTTCATCTAGGAAAAGAACCTAAAAATATTCCTTGACTTGAATAAAATCTGGAGTTGTGTTGTATAAGTGAGCATGAATTTCTTATCATTCAATGAGCATCTTGTATTTCATAAAAATTGGGGGTTATATAATCCTTACGTAAGGGCCAGCCTATCCAACTTTCAGGCATTAGGATACGTTTAAGGCGCGGATGATTATCATAAGAGATTCCCACCATATCATAAGATTCGCGTTCTTGAAAATCGGCACTTCTCCAAATCCAGAAGACAGACGGAATTCTAGGATTATCCTTTTGGGCAAAGACTTTTATGCAGACTTCTTCTGGATTATCTATACCATATTGTATTCTCGTAAGATGATACACGCTAGCTAAAGATCCACCGGGTGCTACATCATAAGCACATTGGGAGCGTAAATAATTGTAACCATATACATATAAAATGACAGCAATGGAATCCCAATCCCCTGCTTTTATTTGTAAAGTCTCTATTCCTCGGTGATCAAAGCCCAAAGATCTATGAACCACCTCATGTTTGACTAGCCAATTAGATAACCAACCCTGCTGCATTGTCTTCATCTCTCCCTCTTTGTATAAATATTTCACATTTCGGATGCAAGTTTGAAAGATTGCCCTGCTTTTTATTTTTCTACACAAAAGAGCCCCTCTCCTAATTCACTAATTTGTAGGAAGGTACTGAACTTTTGGATTTGAAAAAAGTTTCAGAAGATATATCTAATGTAGATGGTGATTGATAGAGCAATTCTTGCTCATAAGTTCCTGTATGAGTACTGCGCCTAACATAAAGCTTGTGACTGGTAGTAAAACATCTATTTTTATTTTGAGATAGAGTTTGATCCTCAACTATTTCTCGCGATATCTTCTTACGAAGTTTTGTTAGGGCATCTATAACTGCCTCCGGTTTAGGTGGGCAGCCCGGCAAGTAGACATCCACAGGAATTAACTTATCAACTCCCCGAACAGTACTATAGGAATCCGTACTGAACATTCCCCCTGTAATAGTACAGGCTCCCATAGCAATGACGTATTTTGGTTCAGGCATTTGCTCGTATAATCTCACTAAAGAGGGAGCCATTTTCATTGTTACCGTACCGGCTGTTAAAATTAGGTCTGCTTGCCTAGGACTTGATCTTGGTACCAATCCATAACGATCAAAGTCGAATCGTGAGCCTATTAATGAAGCAAATTCAATGAAACAACAACTGGTACCGTATAGAAGGGGCCATAAACTGGAGAGTCTTGACCAATTCGAAAGATCATTTGGTGTAGTTGAAATAACAGAATTGGAACTTGTTTGGTCAAGTAAGGGAAACTCAATCAAATTCATAACTGTCTCAATAGAATCTTTTCCTTCTTTTTTTTTGTCTAAATATTCAGTTAAGACCATTCCAAGGCTCCTTTTCGCCATGCATAAACTAAACCAACAACTAAGATAAGCACGAAAATCAAAGCTTCGATAAAAACGGATACACCCAATACGTCGAAACTCATTGCCCAAGGGTATAGAAAGACGGTTTCCACATCAAAAACAACAAAAACGAGCGCAAACATATAATAGCGTATTCGGAATTGTACCCAAGCCCCTCCCATGGGTTCTATACCCGATTCATAACTAGAAAGCTTCTCTGGTCCTTCACTAACCGGGGCTAAAAGTCCTGAAATCGAAAATGCCAAAATAGGAATAAGGCTTGCTATTATTAGAAATGTCCAAAAAATATCATATTCGTGAAGCAGAAACATAATGTACTCCCATTAATGTGGAATAGGCGGAACTTAAATTAGTCAATTCAATTCAGCATTGTCAATTTATCCAGAACTTCTCTCTTTTCCTCGGTGAAACAAGAATCTTTTTTGTTCAAACAAAAGCGCTTAGTTTAAGTTTAGCCTTTGTTTCCTCTGTGCTGCATCTTCTTTAAAGATTCATCCAATGGAATCCCAACTCCCTTTCTTTTGGATTTCCATTCTATTTAGATATGGTGTATGTAGATCTAATTCTTATATAAAGAAAACTTTCTCGTTTCACTTTGTCTCGCTTTCTCTAGAATCTCTAGAAAAAAGAATAGCTCTATCCTTTATTTAATATTTAATAATAAAATAATAAGAGACTATTAAATAAAAATGAGAATACTACTAAATTAGAACCTAATTAAGATAGTAGGACTAATCTATGCAGTATAATTAATGAGAAGTAATACTATAAAATAAAAATAAAGAACTCTATTTCAGAACTATGAGACAGAATATTCTGTTTTCTTATTTACTCTTTACTTTATTTTTTCTATTTAAAGTTGATCAATTTACATAATGTATCTATAAACAAAGTAATAAATATACTTAAAACAAAGTAGGAATTCGCAAAATGGATAAAATCATTGCAGTTATTATAGGGAAGTCTAGAGATATCCTATTTGAAGGAGGACGGGATTCAAATCAGGGAAAGGATCCTTTCTTCTATTGATTTGATAGAAATTCGTTTTTCTTTTCCTGTCTGTATGATTTTGATTTTCGATGAATGAGCCTTTGGTAATGCTTTTATCTCTATTCTATGTCGCAGGCGCCTATCCAGTCTATAAACAAATACTAATGAGAAAATGAAAACTATACTAAACTAAAGAAAACATAGGATAGAGATCCTAAAATCTAAAAAAGGGCATATTAGGGCTATACGGATTCGAACCGTAGACCTTCTCGGTAAAACAGATCAAACGGATTATTATCGAAATGATTTGAACTGTTTCAAAGACCCAACATGCATTTTTTTGCATTGGGCTCTTTCATAAACTGATTTAAAGATCAGTTAGTCCACCATAGTTTTTCTTTACGGAAAGATAATGAGATGGCTCCCTGTGCTCTGATTGATTTTTTGTATTATGATCTATCTAGGAGCAATACCAAAGTGTTTCAAAGGAGGATTACCTTGACTTAGGTCTGCCTCCGGTCTAAATTAAATCAACCTAAGTGAAATGGAGTCTCTATCGTTCCACTGCAAGAGTTAACTATGAGACTTCATACACCTTAAAGTTCATAGAACGAAAAGAAGTTTTTTGGAGGCCCTTATCCTCATTACGCCTAGCATTTAGTGGGCTGGATATTTACCTTATCAACTAGCAAATCCATAAGGGTTCTATTTGATTAGGCACCTGAATTGGCACCTGAATCGGACTGAACCGACTGTTTGTCAGGCTACTGTTCTCCTATTCTCTCGAATCTATGAAGTAAGACATTGATTTTGCAATAAGATCGATTATGTTCATTGCATAATAAGCTCCTTTGAAAAGCATTGGCGCACGTGTAAACGAGTTGCTCTACCGAACTGAGCTATAGCCCTTATCAGAGATATCTTAACATATAGATAATTTCTTGTCAAGATGAATATTTTCTAATGCCAGAGGATACCCCTTTGATCTGTATCTGTTTAGTATTTAGTTTAGTATTTAGTATATAACAGACCAATAACAGAGCGGTATTGCTTAGAAAAGGGATTCAATATATAATCGATCGAAGTAATGGGTCTTCCTTTGTGGTGATAAATTGCCTACTTAACTCAGTGGTTAGAGTATTGCTTTCATACGGCGGGAGTCATTGGTTCAAATCCAATAGTAGGTAAGTAGGTAGAAAAATTACTAGATAGCATTGGACTTACTTCGCTTCGCTATCTAATAACTTTTTCTACCCCTCTTCCCTTTTTCTTTGTATCAACTATAAACCACTGGATTGTCTTCAATTGGATGGGGGAATCCAATTGACAGCCTCGATTCGTATCCTAGCTCGTCTGAGAGCGAGCTTCGCTTCAACCAAATCTTTCGTACCCTCAGCTTTACTCAAGTTAGCTTCGGCTATTTCAAGTGCCTTTTGAGCTTCTTCCGGATCAATATCACTACCCAGTTCCGCATCATTTCCTAAAATGATGATCTCATTATTAACTATTCTCGCAAAACCGCTCCACAGAATCGCTGTTAACCATTGGTCGTTGAGGAGGCGTATTCTCAAAGGACCCATATCTACTGCTGTGTTAATGGGGGCGTGGTTTGGTAATACGCCAATTTGGCCACTATTAGTGGATAAAATGATTTCTTTCACTTCACAATCCCAAATAATTCGCTTAGGAGTCAGTACATAAAGATTTAATTTCATTTCTTCGATTTGTTCTCCTCTTCTAAGGTTATAGCTTTCGTGCTAGCTTCATCGATGTTACCCACCAAATAAAAAGCCTGTTCAGGTAGGCCGTCTAATTCTCCGGAAAGGATTAGTTGAAATCCCCTAATAGTTTCCGCAAGAGCAACATACTTTCCTGGAGAACCAGTAAAAACTTCTGCCACAAAGAACGGTTGTGATAAGAAACGCTCAATTTTTCTTGCTCTTGCTACAGTTAAACGATCCTCTTCCGATAATTCATCCAAGCCAAGAATTGCGATAATGTCCTGAAGTTCTTTGTAACGTTGTAAAGTTTCCTTAACTCTTTGCGCAGTTTCATAATGTTCGTTGCCAACGATCCGAGGCTGTAACATAGTCGAGGTTGAATCTAAAGGATCTACTGCTGGATAAATACCCTTGGAAGCTAATCCTCTGGAAAGTACGGTAGTAGCATCCAAATGTGCAAATGTTGTGGCAGGGGCAGGGTCGGTCAAATCGTCTGCAGGTACATAAACTGCTTGAATCGAAGTTATAGATCCCTTTTTAGTAGAAGCAATTCTTTCTTGCAAAGAACCCATTTCTGTACTAAGAGTAGGTTGATAACCCACTGCGGAGGGCATTCTCCCTAATAAAGCGGATACCTCTGATCCTGCTTGAACAAAACGAAAGATATTATCGATAAATAAAAGCACGTCTTGCTTATTAACATCTCGGAAATATTCCGCCATAGTTAGGGCAGTTAAACCAACTCTCATACGAGCTCCCGGTGGTTCATTCATTTGGCCATAGACTAGAGCTACCTTTGATTCCTCAATATTTTTTTCATTAATTACTCCGGATTCCTTCATTTCCATATAAAGATCATTTCCTTCACGAGTCCGTTCCCCTACTCCACCGAATACGGATACGCCCCCATGAGCTTTAGCAATGTTATTGATTAATTCCATGATCAGTACTGTTTTACCTACTCCAGCCCCCCCAAATAGTCCTATTTTTCCTCCACGTCGATAAGGAGCTAAAAGATCGACGACCTTAATACCTGTTTCAAAGATGGATAATTTCGTATCTAACTCGATAAAGGCAGGCGCAGATCTATGAATAGGGAACGTTGCACTACTATCTACAGGACCCAAATTGTCAACAGGCTCCCCAAGAACGTTGAAAATTCGTCCGAGAGTAGCTCCACCGACCGGAACACTGAGAGGAGCTCCCGTGTCAATCACTTCCATTCCTCTCATCAACCCGTCCGTAGCACTCATAGCTACAGCTCTAACTCGATTATTTCCTAATAATTGTTGTACCTCACAAGTCACATTAATTTGCTTATCGGCAGTGTCTCTACTCTGGACTACCAAAGCGTTATAAATATAAGGTAACTTGCCTGGGGGAAAAGTGACATCCAGCACGGGTCCAATAATTTGATCGATACGACCTGTACTTTTTTCTTCAATTGTGGAAACCCCGGGAGGAGAAGTAGTAGGATTGGTTCTCATAATTATCACATAATTAAAAAAAAGGAATTTGTCGAAATTTTTCTTTTTTTATTGTTGAATAATGCCAAATCAAATCAAAAAAAATCCAAAAGTAAAAAGGAAATGAATTAGTTAATTCAATAAGAGAGAAAAGGGGACCAGGACTTGATTTCGTTGCCCAAGCGAATCCCATTCAATCGTTTACTCATGGAATGAGTCCATTGGAAAGTTCAATCAATCTTTTTTTTCATATACATTTTGCCTTTTGTGGAGGATCTGTGCCTACTCTACTTTCCTATCTAGGACTTCGATATACAAAATATATACTACTGTGAAGCATAGATTGCTGTCAACAAAGAATTTTATTAGTATTTAGTTAGGTATTTGCATTCAAAATAAGAAAAGAGAACTATTAAGAACTTGTAAAATAAGGATTAGGAATTAATTTGGGTTGCGCTATATCTATCAAAGAGTATACAATAATTATGGATTTGGTAAATCAAATCCATGGTTTAATAACGAACCGTGTTAACTTACCATAACAACAACTCAATTCCTATCGAATTCCTATATTGGAATTCCTATAGGATAGAACATACACAGGGTGTACGCATTATATATGAATGAAACATATTCATTAACCTAAGCATGCCCTCAATTTTCTTTAATGAGTTGATATTATATTAATTGAATATCCTTTTTGTTTTACGAGATTTTTGCTAAAGTTTCATTTACGCCTAATTAACATCGAGTAGACCCTGTTATTGTGAGAATTCTTAATTCAAGAGTTATAGGGAGGGACTTATGTCACCACAAACAGAAACTAAAGCAGGTGTTGGATTTCAAGCTGGTGTTAAAGATTATAAATTGACTTACTACACCCCAGAGTATGAAACTAAGGATACTGATATCTTGGCAGCATTCCGAGTAAGTCCTCAGCCTGGGGTTCCGCCCGAAGAAGCAGGGGCTGCAGTAGCTGCCGAATCTTCTACTGGTACATGGACAACTGTTTGGACTGATGGACTTACCAGTCTTGATCGTTACAAAGGACGATGCTATCACATCGAGCCTGTTGCTGGGGAAGACAACCAATGGATCTGTTATGTAGCTTATCCATTAGACCTATTTGAAGAGGGTTCCGTTACTAACATGTTTACTTCCATTGTAGGTAACGTATTTGGTTTCAAAGCCCTACGTGCTCTACGTTTGGAGGATCTACGAATTCCCCCTACTTATTCAAAAACTTTCCAAGGCCCGCCTCATGGTATCCAAGTTGAAAGAGATAAGTTGAACAAGTACGGTCGTCCTTTATTGGGATGTACTATTAAACCAAAATTGGGATTATCCGCAAAAAATTATGGTAGAGCGTGTTATGAGTGTCTACGTGGTGGACTTGATTTTACCAAAGATGATGAAAACGTAAACTCACAACCATTTATGCGCTGGAGAGACCGTTTTGTCTTTTGTGCCGAAGCTATTTATAAATCACAGGCCGAAACCGGTGAAATCAAGGGGCATTACTTGAATGCGACTGCGGGTACATGTGAAGAAATGATTAAGAGAGCTGTATTTGCAAGAGAATTAGGGGTTCCTATTGTAATGCATGACTACTTAACTGGGGGATTCACCGCAAATACTACTTTGGCTCATTATTGCCGCGACAATGGCCTACTTCTTCACATTCACCGTGCAATGCATGCAGTTATTGATAGACAGAAAAATCATGGTATGCATTTCCGTGTATTAGCTAAAGCATTGCGTATGTCTGGGGGAGATCATATCCACTCCGGTACAGTAGTAGGTAAGTTAGAAGGGGAACGCGAAATGACTTTAGGTTTTGTTGATTTATTGCGCGATGATTTTATTGAAAAAGATCGTGCTCGCGGTATCTTTTTCACTCAGGACTGGGTATCCATGCCAGGTGTTATACCGGTAGCTTCAGGTGGTATTCATGTTTGGCATATGCCAGCTCTGACCGAAATCTTTGGGGACGATTCTGTATTACAATTTGGTGGAGGAACTTTAGGACATCCTTGGGGAAATGCACCTGGTGCAGCAGCTAATCGAGTGGCTTTAGAAGCCTGTGTACAAGCTCGTAACGAAGGGCGCGATCTTGCTCGCGAAGGTAATGAAATTATCCGAGCAGCTTGCAAATGGAGTCCTGAACTAGCCGCAGCTTGTGAAGTATGGAAGGCGATCAAATTCGAGTTCGAGCCGGTAGATACTATTGATTAACTAGATAAAACTAAAGATAAAGAAGGTATAAATAAAAAAGAAACGAAATAAAAAGAGAAAAAAATCAGTTATGAAATGCAGTAATTCTTCTTTATTCTTCTAATTGATTGCAATTAAACTCGGCTCAATCTTTTTTAGAAAAAAAAGATTGAGCCGAATAAAAATAGATCATGATATGATCATGAGACTTGACAAATTGAGATTCGTCTATTCTATATATCTAGAATATATATATTAAGGTATAATACAATAAAGAAATACAAATAAAATAATAAAATAATAAAATATAGTATTATCATATGATAATGATAATGGAATCAAATACGCAGTATTTACAGAAAAAAGTCTTCGTTTATTGGGAAAGAATCAATATACTTTTAATGTCGAATCGGGATTCACTAAGACAGAAATAAAGCATTGGGTCGAACTCTTCTTTGGTGTTAAGGTGGTAGCTGTGAATAGCCATCGACTACCTGGAAAAGGTAGAAGAATAGGACCTATTCTGGGCCATACAATGCATTACAGACGTATGATCATTACCCTTCAACCGGGTTATTCTATTCCACTTCTAGATAGAGAAAAAAACTAAAGGAGAATGAATGAAAAAAGACATAGTTTGGAAGTTAGACCTTTTTATAGGACTCTCTTTCAATTTCAAAAAAGAGGACGTTTGAAACTTTTAACAGGCGTAATCGTGAGTCAACAAGTGACTCGAACTGTGTGTAAAAAAAGAAGCATTTTTTTTTTTTCAAAATGCTAGAACTAGATAAGGAAGTTTTCTATAACCTTGAGAAAAAGGATAAAAAGGTAGTTTTTTTTTAGTTTATGACTCCGATCAAGAGCGAGAAATCCTTGATTTGGGATTGGACATAGAACCTGGACCCATCGTAGAGACGTTTAGTTCAAAAGAAAGGATCGTATCCTGATGGTAAGAATTATACTTTCGTGGAAATACAGCGCTATAGACTTCAATGCGGTAGAGTAGACGTTTTGTTTCTAATTTTTCTGGACCAAACCTCCGCTCCGACCCAACGATACAATGAATTTTTTCTGTTCATATTCATAAATAAAAAAGATTCGGAATCGCAATGCTACTATATGCGTCCAGAGGAGTATTTGGAATAATATTCTTCTATAATCCATTATTGCGGGGGGTCTTACTAACAGGGCTTCGCTGCACGGGACAGGTCTTCGTCGAAAAGCTAACTCCACCCGGCATTTTCATACCCTTTCTTTGGGTGGTATATCGCCTTTTAAAGTCTAAGAGGGTAGTAGGGGATCTATAGTAGGTAAGATAATTTGCCCTTTGATTTTGATTGAATATACTATTTTTCCGCCTTTACCACGCATTATTGTATGCGCTTCTAGAGAAGTATGTATGCAGGAAGTAAATTCTAACCGCTTTCTTTTGAATCCAATTTCAAATTAGATTAGAAAGATAGAAAGGCCATGAGGATGGGAAAATCAAAATAAAATCTTTTTAATTAGTTCTCCTTTTTTGGAATTTTCTTATTATCCTTTCATTTTTTTTACAGAATATTTTTCAAACTAAAAATAAAAAATACAATACAATAGTCAATATTCCTTATAATAGATATACTTAATTATATCATAAGAATCTTAAGATATTTTTCGACTAGATAGAAATAGTAAATTTGAATTGAGACACCTATTCCATGACGGATTTAAACTTACCTTCTATTTTCGTGCCTTTAGTAGGCTTAGTATTTCCGGCAATTGCAATGACTTCTTTATTTCTTTATGTGCAAAAAAATAAGATTGTCTAGTATTTTTTAGTGTAAGTAATATAATATGGTAGGGTATGTGGCTTTTTCTACACACACTTTCTACACACAAATGAAAAACGGTTATGGATGCGGATATAGGCTACGAGCATAAATGCATGAATATGCAGAGCCAGGTATAGCGAGTTTTATTTTATTTATTTTAATTGAATCAACGAATATTTTTTGAATAGAAAGTCAATGTATCTAACCTATTATTTCACAGGAGTACTAGTTGCTGAAGGCGATTTCAGAATCAAAAAAAGTAAAGTCAAAATTATTTAGCTTATTCTCTCAATTTCAATCGACCGCTGCTGGATTTAGTATATCTAATATGAATTGGCGATCAGAACACATATGGGTAGAACTTCTAAAAGGTTCTCGAAAAAGGGGTAATTTTTTCTGGGCCTGTATTCTTTTTCTAGGTTCACTAGGATTCTTATCGGTTGGGATTTCCAGTTATCTTGGTAAGAATATTATATCTATACTTCCATCTCAAGAAATTCTTTTTTTTCCGCAGGGGGTCGTGATGTCTTTCTACGGAATCGCAGGCCTATTCATTAGCTCCTACTTGTGGTGTACTATTTTGTGGAATGTAGGTAGTGGTTATGACCGATTCGATAGAAAAGAGGGAATAGTGTGCATTTTTCGTTGGGGATTCCCTGGAATAAAACGTCGCGTCTTCCTTCGATTCCTTATGCGGGATATCCAATCAATTAGAATTCAGGTTAAAGAGGGTCTTTATCCTCGTCGTATTCTTTATATGGAAATCCGGGGCCAGGGGATCATTCCCTTGACTCGTACTGATGATAAATTTTTTACTCCACGAGAAATTGAACAAAAAGCTGCCGAATTGGCCTATTTCTTGCGCGTACCAATTGAAGTATTTTGAGGTATCTTTTTTGAACTGAGTTGAATGAAGAAAAGAAGAATTGGAAGAAGAAAAGTTTTCTCAACACAGGGAGGAAGTCCCTTCTAAATTGGATTTGTTATTGTAAGGGGATTTTTAAGTATTTATCTAAAGGAAGGAACAAACGAGGATAAGAGAAATTTGCTTTTAATTTTTTTTTATCCAAGTTAGATATATCGCATACTATTCTTCCTTTTTCATCCGAAAGGGCTTTTTTTTTATTCTATTTCACTATTTCATTCCATCTAGATCTAAGAAAGAACCCAATGCACTGAAATTCCACTAATAACTAATATACAAAAAAGAAGAATAGATACAGGGTATCAAACCTATAGAGTTTTTGCTTCAAAGAAATAGAAATATCATGAAATAGAAATATCATCATATAGAGTCAGGGAATGGAATAGAGTCAGCGAATGAAGCATATTCATTAACAACTCCATTTACAGATCAAAAATGAAAAAAAAGAAAGCATTGCCTTCTTTACTATATCTTGTATTTATCGTACTTTTGCCTTGGGGGGTCTCTTCCTCATTTAACAAATGTCTGGAACTTTGGATTAAGAATTGGTGGAATACCAGGCAATCCGAAACTCTCTTAACTGATATTCAAGAGAAAAGGATTCTAGAAAGATTCATAGAATTAGAAGAACTTTCTCTCTTGGACGAGATGATAAAAGGGAAACTAAAGACACATGTACAAAAACCTCCTACAGGAATACACAAGGAAATAATACAATGGGTCAAAATAAATAATGAGGATCATCTCCATACCATTTTGCATTTCTCGACAAATATAATCTGTTTGGCTATTCTAAGTGGTTCTTTTTTTCTGGGTAAAGAGGAACTTGTCATTTTGAATTCTTGGGTTCAGGAATTCTTCTATAATTTAAATGACTCAATAAAAGCTTTTTTTATTCTTTTAGTTACTGATTTTTTTGTTGGATTTCACTCCACCCGTGGTTGGGAACTAGTAATTCGTTGGGTCTACAACGATTTTGGATGGGCTCCTAACGAGCTTATTTTCACTATTTTTGTTTGTAGTTTTCCAGTAATTCTAGATACATGTTTGAAATTTTGGGTCTTTTTTTGTTTAAATCGTCTATCTCCTTCGCTTGTAGTCATTTATCATTCAATTAGTGAAGCATAAATTCATTTGATCTCCCGATATTAATATTAATCAAATTAGCAAGCATCTTTTTTTAGAAAGAAAGCCCTTTTCCATTTTAGCAAAATTCTTTCTATTTATACCTACTTTAAGGTATTCATCATTGCAGTACAACTGTTGCAGTAGAATGACAACAGATTCGTGTATAGGGAACTAGATTAGCTTAGCTACCTATCTAATTTATTGTAGAAATTCTGGGATCTGCGATTGGACATGGAAAATAGAAATACTTTTTCTTGGGTAAAGGAACAGATAACTCGATCGATTTCTGTATCGATCATGATATACGTAATAACTCGGACATCTATTTCAAATGCATATCCCATTTTTGCGCAGCAGGGTTATGAAAACCCACGAGAAGCAACTGGACGAATTGTATGTGCCAATTGCCATTTAGCTAGCAAGCCCGTCGATATTGAAGTTCCCCAAGCTGTGCTTCCCGATACTGTATTTGAAGCAGTTCTTCGAATTCCTTATGATATGCAATTGAAACAAGTTCTTGCTAATGGAAAAAAGGGAGGGTTGAATGTAGGTGCTGTTCTTATTTTGCCCGAGGGATTCGAATTAGCGCCGCCCGATCGTATTTCCCCTGAGTTAAAAGAAAAGATAGGAAATCTTGCTTTTCAGAGTTATCGTCCCGATAAAAAAAACATTCTTGTGATAGGCCCTGTTCCCGGTAAGAAATATAGTGAAATTGTCTTTCCCATTCTTTCCCCTGATCCTGCTACGAAGAAAGATGCTCATTTCTTAAAATATCCCATATATGTAGGGGGAAACCGAGGAAGAGGACAGATCTATCCTGATGGTAGCAAGAGTAACAATACAGTCTATAATGCTACGTCAACAGGTATAGTAAGAAAAATACTACGTAAAGAAAAGGGGGGGTATGAAATATCCATAGTTGATGCATCAGATGGACGCCAAGTGATTGATATTATACCTCCCGGACCAGAACTTCTTGTTTCAGAGGGGGAATCCATCAAGCTTGATCAACCATTAACAAGCAATCCTAATGTGGGAGGTTTTGGTCAGGGGGACGCAGAAATCGTGCTTCAGGATCCATTACGTGTCCAAGGCCTTTTGTTCTTCTTCGCATCCGTTATTTTGGCACAAGTTTTTTTGGTTCTCACAAAAGAAACAGTTTGAAAAGGTTCAATTGTACGAAATGAATTTCTAGGTCCCGGGATTTCTTACCATCAAGTTGGTAAAAAGCCTCGATTTATTGGCAATTGCTAGAATTATCTATGATCTATTTTGGAAATCCTTTTTTTGTTTAGACTGCTTTTTGTTTATGAGATGTCTGGAATTCCTTATTTATATCCCATGCAAAAGAAGAGAATCCAAGGCAAAGGCGAGAACAATCAAATTAAAATTTCTTCTTTTTCGGAGGGATTGCAGGTCTTCTTAATCGTCTATTCGGCACAAGAAAAAGCCTTTTTCTTGTGCCGATTCTTCTTGTATCAAAATAAGAATCCTTTTTCTTCCTAATTCGTCAAAGATTACTATTTCTTCTTTATTCGGGTCTGTCTCTTGGACCTCTTTTTCTTTTGCTTAGGTTTAGCCGAGGTAGTGGACAAACAGAGGGGAAGAAAATATGGCGGGGGAAAAATTTCTTGTGATTGTGAGCAAATTGCTTGGCTTGTTTAATTAAGTTCAACTTCAAATTTACAGAAATTTTGCAAAAAAAAAGTAAACTCTTCCATTGAAGGTTTTTTTATTTTTAGGCTAGTTGAATAGTTTTGATTAAGGTTTTATTAGTTTATTACTCGAAACTAAATCAAGGATTTTCAGGATACTTCCTTCGTGGAATAAGATATTGGATCCTCGAGTGATCTCTTTTTCTTGTTGCTTCATAAGAGTGAATCGAATAGATTCAATTCGCGTTATAAGAGTAAAATAAAAATTCCGCGGGTCCTTTCCGCTCTAATCAGATAAAGGGGGGTAAGGACCCGCTAAGCTCCTACTTTTTCATGTTTACAATCTGGTCCCTCCGATTACTATAGAGATGAACCCAATCCAGAATATGAACCATAAAAGAAAACACCTACTAAACCAATCACAGCAATACCAGCTACAGTACCTATCAGCCAAAGAGGAATTCTTCCAGTAGTATCGGCCATTTCCCCTACTTTCCTCCACATTTTATCAATTGGTCATGCTAGAGACAAAAACAGTCATGGGTAGTTATAAGGATGGTATCCTTCCAAATGGGATAAGAGAATTCTTATTAGTCTCTTTCTTTCTCTCAATTGAAGAAGTAATTGGAAAATAAAACAGCAAGTACAAAAATGAGTAATAAACCCCAGTATAGACTGGTACGATTCAATTCAACATTTTGTTCATTCGGGTTTGATTGTGTCATAGTTCTATAGTTGGAATTTGTTTTATCGTTGGATGAACTGCATTGCTGATATTGATCCCAAGAAAAAAACAGTAGGTACAGCTAGTCCGTGAATAGCCAGCCATCGCACTGTAAAAATAGGATAGGTTCGATCTATGGTCATTGAGGGCCTCCTAAAAGGATCTACTAAATTCATCGAGTTGTTCTAAAGAATCAAAACGGTCGGTTATTAACGGAATTCCTTGTCGGCTTTCCGTGAAATACTCGTTTGGCCTAGGACTTCCAAACACGTCATAAGCTAAACCCGTACTGACAAATAACCAACCCGCAATGAATAGGGAAGGTATAGTAATGCTATGAATAACCCAGTATCGAATACTGGTAATAATATCAGCAAAAGAACGTTCTCCCGTGCTTCCAGACATGCTGAACTCCCAAAATTTTTGTACATTCAAAAAAGGAATTGATTCCGTAAAAGATGGGATCGACCAGTAAATAGAAAATTACTGATATTTCATCCTTGTGAGATTGTCAATTTTGTACCAAAGGTGTATTTTGAGTATACCGAATTAGTATAGCTATCCTTCCTATGGCACAGCAATCTGGTTTTGCCTGGTTCCGAAACATAATTACTTTTTTATTTTTTTTTTGTCTATAGGTAAGCTATATGTTATTCAAGGCATCAATAGAAAACCCCATTTTTGTAGGTTCTACTTACTTTTCATTGGCTTCGGAATAATAGAGTAATTCGGAATAGCAGCCAAAATCTTGGGAAAATCTAAGTTAATGATCAATAGGTTTGGATAAATAATTTAGGAAGGATATTCTCATACTGACACAATACAAGGACAAGTATATGTGAAATCTATCCTTTCATAATTCGTAATTCATCCTTGTATTGTTTGTTGGATTAGGTCTAACTTTCTTGACCAAACTGCGAGCGCGGAACTTTACGAGATGAAATAGGGAAAGACAGAAGATAGAATAGAACTTAAAAGGATAATTGAAGTGACTCGTCTTCGAATCTACTTTGGTTGGAGTTCGAAAAAGGAATAAAAATAAAGTAAATTCAAGGAAGAGCTTTCTTTTTTTTTTTTTTTTAACAGCCCCTTGGCAGGTCGTGGAATGCTTTTGTTCTCCTCTTATTCCATATGGAATACAATCAGTTAAAATAAGAAGGAATAGGGGAATATTCGATCGTTCACTCCAAAAAGAGGGTCCTATTGAAAAAGAAATTATCCAAAATAGAAAGAAGTTTTTTTTTTTCAAATTCAATTGTTTATTTATCTCTTATTCAAAAATTTCCCTGAAAATTGAATTTCTTTTTTTCATTCAATGGGGTTAGATGATCTAGTTCTTAATATTATTACTTTACTCAATTGACAAATTCCACAACAAATCTCTTGATTCGGAATTAGGGACTCATGTATCATCTGATGAATCCACTTTCTTTTACACTTCTGTATCTTACTCTATCTTGTTTTTTAGTATTATCTAAAATAACTGATGAATTATGAATTTTCCATAACTTAGGTAAATGCTTTACCAACATATGTAGTGTAGTAAAAAAAAATAAATGGAATTTAACTCTTTCATGCTTACTTTAACTAGTTATTTTGGTTTTCTACTGGCTGCTTTAACTATAACCCCAGCTCTATTTATTGGCTTGAACAAGATACGCCTTATTTGAATTGACTGAATAATTATAATTCAGAAAAGAAAAATCTTTCTTTGGGATTCCTGGCATTCTACGACTCTTTTCCAGACTAATTAGGAATTCTTTTCTTGGTCATTGAGATTCGTGGATAATTTAGAGTACTATTTAGGGATAGATCGTACCTCTTTTTTTATCCCCTCGAACAAATCGAAATGATTGAAGTTTTTCTATTTGGAATCGTCTTAGGCCTAATTCCTATTACTTTAGCGGGATTATTCGTGACTGCGTATTTGCAATACAGGCGTGGGGATCAGTTGGATCTTTGATTGAGTCATTTTTTTTTTTTGATTGACCTCCTCCAGACCAGAGAGGAGGTCAAATTGAAATTGGAGTTACAATTCAATTTTGTTAAGTTATTTTACTCTGCTTCGACATAAAATAGATGGAATCACGCTCTGTAGGATTTGAACCTACGACATCGGGTTTTGGAGACCCGCGTTCTACCGAACTGAACTAAGAGCGCTTTCATTCATTCAAAAAGAAAATCTTTTTCTATTCCTAATGTATCTCACGTACGTATAGTCTCCACAAATTCAAGTTATACCCACTTTACTTTAATTGATCTCGTCGCTACTGCCTATAAAGAAGAAAGAAGTAATAGGTAGGGATGACAGGATTTGAACCTGTGACATTTTGTACCCAAAACAAACGCGCTACCAAGCTGCGCTACATCCCTTTTCCAAATTAAATTGTTGTACAATGCCATTGTACACAATTCCTGTCTTCTTTTCCACATCATAATTTTCTTCTTCTTTCTTTCTCTATCTATATATAGAACCCTCGTGTCATTTCTTCTTTTTGGTCTCATATAATTAAGGAATTATATACATATAAAATCCAATATAATTTCGCCTATAAAAGAAGGATTACTTTTCCTTGGTAATATATAGGAAGAAGGGGTCATCTTTTTCTTTTTTAGGGATAGGAAAATTTCGTCGATATGGTTCATTTTATATATAGCATAACAATCTTGGGCAAGAGTTTATGATCATATATGTATTCCAACAAGGAAGGAGGATTTTCAATGCGGGATATAAAAACATATCTCTCTGTAGCACCCGTGCTAAGTACTCTATGGTTTGGTGCTTTAGCAGGTTTATTGATAGAAATTAATCGTTTATTCCCAGATGCTTTGTCATTCCCTTTTTTTTAATTCTAGTTATTGCTATGGGAGGGATAGATTTCTTCGTGATATGACAAAATTTGATCCTTTTCAATCTTTTTTTAGTATCGGAAGGAAAAAGAAAGAAAAGATGGATTGGGTTGAACCTCAGAGTCATTAAAAATTTGGTAAACCCCATTTTTGAAAATAGAAATTCAATTTAAAGGGGTACCCAAGCTAAATAAGGCCTCAGAAATCAGAGCATAGAAAAGGCGGGGCTGGCTAATTAAATGAAAGGATTTCGAACCAAAATCTTTGCTAATTCGACAAGGATTGTATTCTTTAATTATTTCTCTATTTTTTATTACTTAATTAAAGAATAAAAAAAAATTATTCTAATGAATTTTATTCTTCTTCTTCGGATTCAAAATAGAAGAATAAAAGAATAAGTAGAAGAATTAAGTTAAGTCAATCCAAAAAGAAAAGGAGGTTCATGGCCAAGGGAAAAGATGTTAGAATCAGAGTTATTTTGGAATGCATCAGTTGTGTTCGAAAAGGTGCCAATGAGGAATCGACGGGGATTTCTAGATATAGTACTCAAAAGAATCGCCACAATACACCCGGACAATTAGAATTCAAAAAATTTTGTCGTTATTGTCGCAAGCATACGACTCATCACGAAATAAAGAAATAGGAACATCGTGTGTTTGATCTTTCCAAACAACAGAAAGAGTAAGAACTTCATATTTAATATATAAAGAAAACATAGTATAGAATACAAAATACAAATCAACTCATCTGATTTCCGGTAGATATTATTTCATATGTATAGAGGGTATTCATATACTATAATATGAATCAAATAAGATATGGATCAAAGAAAAACTACTTCTTCTGGATCCTAAATTAATAAAATAAAGAAGTGAATTTTCAAATTTTCAAATTTTAAATAAGGAATAAATCATGTATACATCTAAACAACCTTTTCTTAAATCTAAGCAACCCTTTAGTAAATCCAAGCAAACTTTTAATAAATCCAAGCAACCCTTTCGTAAATCCAAGCAAACTTTTCGTAAATTCAAGCAACCTTTTCGTAAATCTAAACAACCTTTTCGTAGGCGTCCCCGGATTGGCCCGGGAGATCGAATTGATTATAGAAACATGAGTTTAATTAATAGATTTATTAGTGAACAAGGAAAAATATTATCGAGACGAATAAATAGATTAACCTTGAAACAACAACGATTAATTACTCTTGCTATAAAACAGGCTCGTATTTTATCTTTCTTACCGTTTCGTAACTATGAGAACGAAAAGCAATTTCAAGCCCAGTCAATTTCAATAATTACAGGTTCTAGACCCAGAAAAAATAGACATATTCCTCAATTAACGCAAAAGTACAATTCCAATCGAAACTTAAGAAACAACAACCAAAATTTAAGAAACAACAACCGGAACTTAAGTTCCGATTGTTGATGTTTTATTCGAATTCGAAAGGGCCAGACCTATATATATTATAAAGAAAGTAATCCAGCTCGTTGATTCCTACCACTTAATCTTAATTTATTGTATCTTCCCGGAGTTCCCTCTCCGGGAATTCATCTTTTATTATTCCAGTATATTACTTTATTTATACCTTTAATTGATGATCTTTATTTTATTGGAAATCGTGTAAAGATTATTTGGATTTGATACAGCTACTTGTGCAAGCATTTTACGATTAAGAATCAATTTCTTCTTGTACAGGTTGTGTATTAATTTACTATAACTATCGAATACTTTATATACCCGCGTTGCTGCGTTTATCCGAGTGATCCACAAACGACGAAAATCCCTCTTTTGCCTACCTCTATCTCGATGAGAGGAAACAAAAGCTCTTTTTACCTGTTGGGTAATCATTCGATTAAGTCTTAAATGAGCCCCTCTAAAGTTTGAGGCAAATGAACGCATTTTTGTTCGTCGTCTCCGGGCTATATATCCTCGCGGAACTCTGGTCATTGAATCAAATTAACCTTAATGAATAACTAATGATTTCTCTTCTTTTAGCCACCCTTTTTCTCATTAATAACAAAACTAATTATTCCGATATATAAAATATTAATTCCAATGGCTTTTGCTATAGTAACCTTCCCAACCACGATTTTTTATTCCACTCCGTTCAGTTATTTCTATACGAAATAACAAATTCATTCTAATAATACTAAAAAAAATAGTGGGTTCCATCGTTTCTATGGTTCCCTTTTAAACGGTGAGGCCCTCTCTATACACCGGAGCCCTTTCTTTCATCAAAAGGTATTGCGAACTTGTATAGTCCACATTCTTTGGCTCTACCTATCCATTATAGAGTAAATAGCTCTTTTCACAATAAGAGTTATCCATACAGTGACGGTATTTAATTATGAAAGTTGGCTAAGTAGCTGACCCTGTTAGTCCGTTCTTTTAAGATAAAGGAGCATAAGCCTTTTTCTTTTTATTACTATTTCCTCCGCTTAATGGATAACCATTTGCTACCAATGGGAGAATTGCTTCTTATTTCCAATTTAGATAATTGGATTTGCACCAAAGGAAACCATAAATTCCATATACCATAGAAATCTAGGATAGAGAAGCTATATCCTATTCATTGGTACTAATCATGGATACTTCAATTTTTTTTATATTTGTTTGAAGTCATGATCTGAACGAGTCGCACATACACCCTAGCACATGTTCCTCGACGCTGAGGGCATCCTTTAAGCGCGGCCGTTTTTCGAGCATTTCGTATTGGCTGTCTTGCGTTTCTAATAAGTTGTTTAACCGTCGGCATGTTGTATGTATATAGAAAAAAATGGATTGGTTTAGATCCATCTTAACCTGATGATTGCTCATCATGAAGTCTTTCTATTTTCTATTAAATCGAGGAAAACACGAATTTAGCTGTGAAATAACTTTACAAGAAATCCGGACACTACCAATCCTTAAACATTTCTGGAAACCACACTGGATCAGTATCGCAGTGCTTGTCAATCATTTCATCCCCTACAATATCGACAAGTCCATAAGCTTTGGCTTCGTCTGCTGACATAAAAACATCCCTTTCCATGTCTTCGGATACAACCCAAAAAGGCTTGCCTGTTCTTACTGCATAAACCCTTGTGATCATTTCGCGAACTTTGTGTAACTCTTCTACTTCTAGTAAAAATTCTGGTGTCCTTGCCCGATAATAAGCACTAGCAGGTTGGTGAAGCATAATCCTCGCGTGAGGGAATGCTATACGCTTGGTGGGTTCTCCTCCAAGCAGAATGAAGGACGCCATGGAGGCGGCTATTCCGAGGCATATTGTATATATATCTGGTGTCACCGTTTGCATCGTATCAAAAATAGCCATTCCTGAGATTAGCCACCCGCCTGGGGAGTTTATAAACAAAAAAATATCACTAATTCCATCTTCTATACTCAGATATACCATGAGACCTGTAATATGATTCGTGATCTCGCAACGAATCTCTTGACCTAAAAAAAGTGTCCTTTCTCGATACATAACATTGTATAAGTCAACCCAAGTCGCTTCTTCATCTCCAGGAATCCGGTAAGGTACTTTTGGAACACCAATGGGCATATTAGATTAATATTATTAAATTTAAGTAAGAAAACCACACTTTAATATGGAAACGTAAGAATGGAACAGAAAGAAAGAATCCGCAGTTTATTGTCTTAATTTTTATTCTTATTCTATATGAATATTATAGATTCTATTAATACGTAGATTGAAAGGTTATACATATAAGGAATGTAAGACAGATTGAATAAAGAAAAGGGAATGGGTGATTTGAATGCTAAACAAAGAGGGGTAGCGATCTATTCTTCGTTTTTTCCAAATTGGCCAAGTTACCCATTGCATATTGGCACTTATCGAGTATAGAATAGATCTGCTTCTCTTTCTTCTTATGAACAGAATTGGCTTCTTATTTTTAATGGAATGAAATAAATATTCGCGCTTTCTGACACAGAATCCCCTAGAAGGGTTAGGTACATAGGATATGGATAGTCTTTTTCAATGCGATAAAATAAAGCGACATCGTGTCTATTTTTCTTTGCTAAAGGGGTATTTCCATGGGTTTGCCTTGGTATCGTGTTCATACTGTCGTATTGAATGATCCGGGTCGATTGCTTGCGGTGCATATAATGCACACAGCTCTAGTTTCTGGTTGGGCTGGCTCAATGGCTTTATACGAATTAGCAGTTTTTGATCCCTCTGATCCTGTTCTGGATCCAATGTGGAGACAAGGTATGTTCGTAATTCCCTTCATGACTCGTTTAGGAATAACGGATTCGTGGGGTGGTTGGAGTATTTCAGGAGGAACTGTAACAAATCCGGGTATTTGGAGTTATGAAGGTGTGGCAGGTACGCATATTGTGTTTTCTGGCTTGTGTTTCTTGGCAGCGATCTGGCATTGGGTATATTGGGACCTAGAAATATTCTCTGATGAGCGGACGGGAAAACCCTCTTTGGATTTGCCCAAGATCTTTGGAATTCATTTATTTCTTGCAGGGGTGGCTTGCTTTGGCTTTGGGGCATTTCATGTAACGGGTTTGTATGGTCCTGGGATATGGGTATCCGATCCTTATGGACTAACTGGAAAAGTACAAGCTGTAAATCCAGCGTGGGGTGCAGAAGGTTTTGATCCTTTTGTTCCGGGGGGAATAGCTTCTCATCATATTGCTGCGGGTACATTGGGTATATTAGCGGGCTTATTCCATCTTAGTGTCCGTCCGCCTCAACGTCTATATAAAGGATTACGTATGGGCAATATTGAAACTGTACTTTCCAGTAGTATCGCTGCTGTTTTTTTTGCAGCTTTCGTAGTTGCTGGAACTATGTGGTATGGGTCAGCAACGACCCCAATCGAATTATTTGGGCCTACTCGTTATCAGTGGGATCAGGGATACTTTCAGCAAGAAATATATCGAAGAGTTAGCAATGGTTTAGCCGAAAATCTTAGTTTATCAGAAGCTTGGTCTAAAATTCCCGAAAAATTAGCCTTTTATGATTATATTGGTAATAATCCGGCAAAAGGGGGATTATTCAGAGCAGGCTCAATGGACAATGGGGATGGAATAGCTGTTGGATGGTTAGGACATCCCGTCTTTAGAGATAAAGAAGGACGTGAGCTTTTTGTACGCCGTATGCCTACTTTTTTTGAAACATTTCCGGTTGTTTTGGTAGATGAGGAGGGAATTGTTAGAGCAGACGTTCCTTTTAGAAGAGCAGAATCCAAATATAGTGTTGAACAAGTAGGTGTAACGGTGGAGTTCTATGGTGGCGAACTTAATGGAGTAAGTTATTCTGATCCTGCTACTGTAAAAAAATATGCGAGGCGTTCTCAATTAGGGGAAATTTTTGAATTAGACCGGGCTACTTTGAAATCTGATGGTGTTTTTCGCAGCAGTCCAAGGGGTTGGTTCACTTTTGGTCATGCTACCTTTGCTTTGCTCTTCTTTTTCGGACACATTTGGCATGGCGCTAGAACATTGTTCCGAGATGTTTTTGCTGGTATTGATCCAGATTTGGATGCTCAAGTGGAATTTGGAACATTCCAAAAAGTGGGAGATCCAACTACAAGGAAACAGGCAGTTTGATACACATTGTTATAGTATCTTTCACCTCTCTTTTTTGATTTGACATGGGAAACATCTCCCATCCTTTCTTTGACTCTTTTTCTTTCTTTATATGGGAAATTATCCCAAATGACAAATGAATAGGTGTGGAAGTTATAATTGTAAATAAACCAGGATCGAATCTATGGAAGCATTGGTTTATACGTTCCTTTTAGTTTCGACTTTAGGGATAATTTTTTTCGCTATCTTCTTCCGAGAACCACCTAAGGTTCCACCAACTCCAACTAAAAGAATAAAATAATTTCATTTAAGTAAGAAGTCCCCCTATCTGGGAGACTTCTTACTTAAATTAGTCTCCGTGTTCTTCGAATGGATCTCTTAATTGTTGAGAGGGTTGCCCAAACGCGGTATATAAGGCATACCCAGTAAAGCTTACAAGTAAACCAGATATGGAGATGGCGACTAAAGTTGCTGTTTCCATTTTTATAGAATTTCAAGATTACAATGGATCTACGAAAAGATCGTGTATTTACAACTACAACGGAATAGTATACAAAGTCAACACCAATGATTAAATAGAATTTATGGCTACACAAACCGTTGAAGATAGTTCTAAACCTAGGCCAAAACGAACTGGTGCAGGTAGTTTACTGAAACCCTTGAATTCGGAATATGGGAAAGTCGCCCCGGGTTGGGGGACTACTCCTTTTATGGGGATCGCAATGGCTTTATTCGCTATATTCCTATCTATCATTTTAGAAATTTATAATTCTTCCGTTTTACTGGACGGAATTTTAACCAATTAGGTTTCTACTAACTAAAACTAGGAAGTCAGAGTTTTTCCATCCAAAAAAGCCTTTCTAGTTTAAGATCTACATTTCTAGATATTATGGTAGTTCGACCGCGGAATTTTTTTGTTTCGGTATCTCTGGAATATGAGTGTGTGACTTGTTAGAATTGATCCTATTGATAATACATAGAAAGGGCCTGTTATCTCTATCAAGATGATTCTAATTCGTCAGATATTATTTATTCTAGTATCTGGAACACGAAATAGATAGAGTGGATCAAAAAAAAATGGAACTATGATTCATACTCACTATTAAGACCTCGCAACCAGACTGAAAAATTCAAGTAGTTCTTAAATAAAAATAAAAAAGAAATTTTCTTCCTTCCAATTTTGTTTGCCCAAAAGACAACTTTTTTTCTCTCGATTTTGTCGAGTCATTACACTGATTCAATAAATGATTATCAAGCGGTTCTTATTCGAAGAACCCTTGCCTTTTGTTTAGCTTGAGACTAAATCATCGTGGCTCTAGTATGAATCTAAGGTTTTAATTGAACTGATTCATAGGATCTCAACAAGATAATTTCTATATTACGCATAAAAAAACAAATCCTTTATAGGGAAGAGAAAAGTCAAGAAGCCTCTAATGACCAACATAAGGGAAAGGAAGAAAGAAAGACGCGCCAACTTGAGATTTTTTGGCATTATCATCACAAAGAAGATATTCCGGATTTTTCTTATTTGATATCTTCAAGGCAAATCGACCCAATTCAGTGGCTGATGAAGTTTTGAACCTTTTTTCTAATATTCGTTGAAAATTTTTGTGTTTCTGCTTGAGCCGTACGAGATGAAATTTTCATATACGGCTCTTAGAGGGGGACTCGGGTTAGTTACCTATCTCAATAAAGTATATGATTGGTTTGAGGAACGTCTTGAGATTCAGGCAATTGCAGATGATATAACTAGTAAATATGTTCCTCCCCATGTCAACATATTTTATTGTTTAGGGGGAATTACACTTACTTGTTTTCTAGTACAAGTCGCTACCGGTTTTGCTATGACTTTTTACTACCGACCAACCGTTACAGAGGCTTTTTCCTCGGTTCAATACATAATGACCGAGGCCAACTTTGGTTGGTTAATCCGATCAGTTCATCGATGGTCAGCAAGTATGATGGTTTTAATGATGATCCTGCATGTATTTCGTGTGTATCTCACAGGGGGATTTAAAAAACCCCGCGAATTAACTTGGGTCACAGGTGTGGTTTTGGCTGTTTTGACTGCATCATTTGGTGTAACTGGTTATTCTTTGCCTTGGGATCAAATTGGCTATTGGGCAGTCAAAATTGTGACAGGTGTACCTGACGCCATTCCGGTAATAGGATCGCCTTTAGTGGAGTTATTACGCGGAAGTGCTAGTGTGGGCCAATCCACTTTGACTCGTTTTTATAGTTTACATACCTTTGTACTGCCTCTGCTTACTGCCGTATTTATGTTAATGCACTTTCCAATGATACGTAAGCAAGGTATTTCGGGTCCTTTATAGGGAAGGCATATCATAGAGAATTATAATTATCATATATCATATCGGGTAGGTTTTGGTATTTCATTGCTACAAGCATGGGTTATTGTAAAATAACACATGTCATTTGGATACTTCTCTTCAACTCCAAAGTATTTTTATACAATACAAATAGTTGAAGTTAATTTTACGAAAGAAAAAAGGCGGATTATGGGAGTGTGTGACTTGAATTATTGATTTGGCCATGCAGATAAAGAATTGGATCTGCCACATTAGAATTCACAACCAAAGGTGTCTCCGCATCCAATCAACATGTAAGTCCCCTACCTAGGAAGGATAGGCTGGTTCACTTGAGGAGAATATCTTCTATGATCATACCGCAACCATGTCATCCATGAACAGGCTCCGTAAGATCCCATAGAGTAGAAATGGAATAAGTCATGTGACATGATCCAGTTCTCTATTTATTACACTTACCTTTTTATTATAGTATGGAAATGCATTCATTTTCTTTGCATCGATTGTGATCCGCAATACTATCGGAGTAAAAGAAGGGATCTAAGGAAGAATGTAGGCTAAACTTTTTGATTTTTTATTAGTAACAAGTAAATATTTTGTTTGGAGGTAAGAAACTTGCGATATTGAGGGGATAAATACCAACTAATCAAGAGACATGAGACAATCCACAAAGCAATTGATCATGATCAAATTTGTAAGCCCACTTGGATATTGAGCATTTACCCATAAGAATAGGATTATTTTCAATGAGTAGTTGTAGGTGCAACTTCGGAAAAGAGAATCTGATAAAGCTTTTCTTGCCTAGAGTCATTGAGTCATTATAAACCTTAATTCTATTAAGGATCTTCCGCGGTCTTATTTCTTTCACTCTTGCTCGAGCCGGATGATGATAAATTCTCATGTCCGGTTCCTTTGGGGGATGGATCCTAAAGAGTTCACCTATCCCAATAACAAAGAAACCAGACTTAAATGATCCTGTATTAAGAGCTAAATTAGCTAAAGGGATGGGACATAATTATTACGGGGAACCCGCATGGCCCAACGATCTTTTATATATTTTTCCAGTAGTAATTCTAGGTACTATTGCATGTAATGTAGGTTTAGCGGTTCTCGAGCCATCAATGATTGGTGAACCGGCAGATCCGTTTGCAACTCCTCTGGAAATATTACCCGAGTGGTACTTCTTTCCCGTGTTTCAAATACTCCGTACGGTACCCAATAAGTTATTGGGCGTTCTTTTAATGGTTTCTGTGCCAACAGGCTTATTGACAGTACCTTTTCTAGAGAATGTCAATAAATTCCAAAATCCATTTCGCCGCCCAGTAGCTACGACCGTTTTTTTAATCGGTACTGTAGTAGCTCTTTGGTTAGGTATTGGAGCAACATTACCCATTGATAAATCATTAACTTTAGGTCTTTTTTAGATATTTTTTGATTCATTCAACCGTGAAGTACCATAGGTATCTAGGAAATAGTTACTTCCAAGTGAATCTTCCCTAGATACCTAAAATCCATTTTATTATG
>NW_028259758.1:20000-31200 GCF_056163025.1 Triticum urartu | reverse complement strand
GAGCCATCAATGATTGGTGAACCGGCAGATCCGTTTGCAACTCCTCTGGAAATATTACCCGAGTGGTACTTCTTTCCCGTGTTTCAAATACTCCGTACGGTACCCAATAAGTTATTGGGCGTTCTTTTAATGGTTTCTGTGCCAACAGGCTTATTGACAGTACCTTTTCTAGAGAATGTCAATAAATTCCAAAATCCATTTCGCCGCCCAGTAGCTACGACCGTTTTTTTAATCGGTACTGTAGTAGCTCTTTGGTTAGGTATTGGAGCAACATTACCCATTGATAAATCATTAACTTTAGGTCTTTTTTAGATATTTTTTGATTCATTCAACCGTGAAGTACCATAGGTATCTAGGAAATAGTTACTTCCAAGTGAATCTTCCCTAGATACCTAAAATCCATTTTATTATGATCCATTTCGCGAAAATATAGATTGTACCAAAGATGCTAAATTGTTTTCTTTTTATTCTAACTCGAAAAAGAAGAAGAAAAAAAATTGCAATGGATTTAAAACGAGAGTTTATTCTTAAGTAAATCAATTGGGAGATGCTTCTCTAGAGTGTCCCATATATGTTTTCTATCTTCCATACGAAAACTGTCAATTCTCAGAAGATCTTCTTCAGTCTTACTCAAAAGGTCCAATAGTGTATGTATATTGGCCCTTTTTAGACAATTATACGTTCTAGAAGTCAATTCTAATTGATCAATAAAAATACAATTCAATGGAATTCCTTTTTTGTTTTTCTTTAGATTAGTTAATCTTTTTTGAAAAGTAAAAAGGGGTGGAGTAAACCTGTTTTTATTTTCTTCGAAACTAGCGCCCTCTTCCTCCGCGTGTAGAAAAGGAAGAAATAAATCAATCAAATTACGAGAAGCCTCATAAAGTGCTTCCTTAGGGGTTAAACTTCCATTAGTCCATATTTCTAGAAAAAGTATCTCGTGTTTTTCATTTCCATTCCCACAAGAAAAAATACTATAATTCACATTTCGAACAGGCATGGATACAGCATCTATAGGATAACTTCCATCTTGATAGTTCTTTCTGAGTTCTGTCTGATATCCACGATCTCTCTTGATCTGTAAATCAATACAGAAATCAATGGGCTCTGTCAAGTTAGCTATAGGTTGTGCCGTATCAACGATTTCTACGGAAGGCGGTAAGATGATATCTTGAGCAGTTATGTATCTAGGACCTTTGACGCAAATGGATGCGTCTCTAACTCCATAGAGATTACTTCTCAATACAATTTCTTTCAAATTTAGTAAAATTTCTTGTACGGATTCTTCAATACCTGCTATTGTAGAATACTCGTGCGGCACGCTCCCAAATTTTGCACGTGTGATACATGTTCCTTCTATTTCTCCAAGTAAAGCTCTTCGCAAGGCAATACCGACGGTGTCCGCTTGACCTTTTCTAAGCGGGGACAGAATGAAACGACCATAATAAAGGCGCTTACTATCTACTCTTGATTCAACACACTTCCACTGTAGTGTTTGAGTGGATCCTGCTACCTCCTCTCGAACCATAATAGACTAGTATTATTATTTTATCATTGAATCGTTTATTTCTCTTGAAATGAAAGTTGAAAGCGGGTTAATTCTTTTACAGACGTCTTTTTTTAGGCGGTCGACATCCATTATGCGGCATAGGTGTTACATCGCGTATACAACTTAATCGCACACCACTTTTAGCAATGGCTCGTAATGCGGCATCTCTTCCACTACCAGCGCCCTTTACCATAACTTCTGCTCGTTGCAAACCTACTGTACGAATAGCATCTACTGCTGTTCTTTGACCAGCATAGGGTGATGCTTTTCTTGAGCTTTTGAATCCACAAGTACCGGCCGAGGACCAAAAAACCACCCGACCTTGTGGGTCTGTAACAGTTATAATGGTATTGTTGAAACTAGCTTGAACATGAATAACCCCTTTTGTTATTCTACGTGCACTCTTCCGTAAACTAAAACGTGCATTCCTACGTAAACCAATACGCACTTTCTTACGTGAACCAATTTTTGGTATAGCTTTTGCCATATTTTATTATCTCATAAATATGAGTTAGAAATAAAAAAAAGAAAAAAAGATACAAAGATATCCGTTTCAGGGTAAAATAAACCCTTTACTTTAATTATTTTAAATGAAATTATTTTATTTGGAATTGGAACATTTCCGCGGGTACTTTTTTTTACTTTTTAGAAAGTAAAGTTCTTTTTCGAAAGATTACCCCTGTCTTTGTTTATGCTTCGGATTAGAGCAAATGACTCTAATTCGTCCACGCCTACGAATCAGTCGACATTTTGTACAAATTTTACGAACGGAAGCTCTTATTTTCATATTTCCGTATCCTTTTTTAAACTATGAATCTAATCTTTTGGAAAAAATAAGTCTCTTCGCTTGAATTTTAGAACTTAGAATTTATTACCCTAGAAAAAAAAAGAAAAACCTAATCCTTTGAATCTTTGGTATCCTTCAAATCTTCGCTATCCTTCAAATCTTCGCTATCCTTCGAGTCTTCGATACGCTTCGAATCCTTATGGGGAAGTCTATAAATTATACGTCCCTTGCTTGAATCATAACGACTTACTTCAATTTTGACCCTATCCCCCATCAGTATTCGTATAGAACTAGACCGTATCTTTCCTGAAATATAGCCTAGGATGATGGTGTCATTCTCTAGCCGAACGCGGAACATTCCATTGGGTAGGGCTTCCGTAACTAAACCTTCGAAAGTTACTTTTGCTTCTCTCGGGTTTTTTTTTTCTCTCCTATTTTTTTTTTCTGTCATATTTTTTTTCTCCTATTTTTCTATTTTTATTTTAAAAATAGGAAGGGCGAGATAGAATTCGAGCACTATAGGCGGGGCGATTACCATATATAACATAAGACTTCTCCCCCAATTCTGTTTAGTCGAGCTTCTCGATCTGTCATTATTCCTCGAGAAGTAGAAAGAATAGCAATTCCCATTCCACCCAAAACTTTAGGAATTCCTTGATAGTTGGTATAAATTCGTAAGCCGGGTCGGCTGATACGCTTTAAAAAGGTTCTTGTTCTATATATTCCTTTTATAGTCTTTCTCTTTTGATGTCGCAAAGTTGAAACCAAGAAATATCTGTTACGTTCCTGATGTTTCCGAACACTTTCAATAAAACCCTCTCGTAGAAGTATTTTAACAATGTTTTCGGTAATATTTGTAGATACTACTCGAACTGTTCCTTTTTTATTCATGTCCGCATTTCTTATAGAGGTTAGTAAATCAGCAATAGTGTCCTTGCCCATAAGACTCTAATTCTAGGTTCCTCCTAATTTTTCTATAATCAACATGTTTTCTTTTTTTTTTTTTCATTTTGGATTTTAAAACATATACGTAAAACACAATCTACTAAATTAATTCTTTGGTCTCAATTTCGCCTACTAGTATTTATAATACTTCAGGAGCTAATGAAACTATTTTGGTAAAATTCAATTCTCTCAATTCCTCGGCAATCGCGCCAAAAACTCGAGTTCCTTTTGGATTGCCTTTTTGATCAATTATAACCGCAGCATTGTCATCATAGCGGATTATTATACCGTCTTCGCATTTGAACTCTTTACATGTACGTACAATTACAGCTCGAATTACTTCGGATCTTTCTAGAGGCATTTGGGGCAATGCGTCTTTGATTACAGCAACAATAACATCACCAATACGAGCATATCGCTGATTACCAGCAGCTCCTATGACTCGAATACACATCAATTTTCGAGCTCCACTATTATCTGCTACATTTAAAAGGGTCTGAGGTTGAATCATATTATTTTGATTTCAATTTGTTATTTCAATGCAAAAGGATGAAAGAAATATTGTCTTTCCAGAAAGAAAAACCGAGCATTTTTTTTTATCTTCCATACCCCTTTTAGGGTTCTATATCTCTAATCGAATAAATTGACTTCGTATGGGCATTTTACTGGCAGCTATGGAGATAGCTGCTCTAGCTACAGTTTCAGATACTCCCCCCATTTCATAAAGTATACGACCAGGTTTAACAACGGATACCCAATATTCGGGGGACCCCTTTCCCGAGCCCATACGTGTTTCCGTGGGTCTTAGTGTAACCGGTTTGTCGGGAAATATACGTACCCATATTTTTCCACCACGACGTGCATATCGTGTTATTGCTCTTCGTCCTGCTTCTATCTGTCTCGCCGTGATCCAAGCGGGTTCAAGTGCTTGAAGAGCATATCTACCAAAACAAATACGATTGCCTCGGCAGGATTTTCCTTTCATTCTTCCTCTATGTTGTTTGCGAAATCTGGTTCTTTTGGGGTTATAGTCGATGGTTCTCTTTCTTAGTTCCATCTCTACTGCAAAACTGGACATGAGAGTTTCTTCTCATCCAGCTCCTCGCGAATGGAATCAGAAAGCATGTAAATTTCTCTAATTCATAATATTCCAAAATATTACGGTACGGATAGATACACATTAATAGATAATAGAAAAAGTTCGGTTTTTTTTATATTGAATTTGTTAAAACAGAAAAATATAATATATAGTCAAAAAAGAAGATCTAGAATATATCCAGATGTGTGTGTATATTTATCTAAATTCTATATTTATAGATAATGTAATCCTTCTTAAAAAAATCCTTATTTTTACTCTTATTGAATCGCGGTAAAGTATTCTAATTCAATAAGAATTTCGCGGGCGAATATTTACTCTTTCCTGTCTTATTTGTTAATTTATAAACTTACCAAATAAGACAATTTTTTTGGTTTGTTCCGCCATCCCACCCAATGAAGTGTTAGGATTCTTTTCAATAAAATCCTATGGAATCATAGGTTCTGTCGTTCCCACTGCTTCTCCTTGAATGGTTAGGTCTGAATCCCGCAACGGAGCTTCCAAAAAATTTCTTTCCGAGTTAATTTTCTCAGTTTTATTAACCCGGGCGGCTCTTTATTATTGCTTTAAATTTGTAGTTCTTGTTTCAAGTTACAATTTTTAATTCTCTATTATTTTTATTATATTGATGCTTTATCACATTGCCTTTTATGATGTAATTCATAGACCATACATAGTGGAATCCTATATCTTATTTATTTCCTCTTCCTTCTTTCTATCATCCCTCCCTTTATCCACATCCCTTTAGTTTTGCTTCACAACCTAGAATCCCTTTTCTTTTTTAGAGAAAAAATTGCAGTTGCTACAACTATATGACACATCTACTCATTTATGTTATGATAGAGGTATTTATTCATATAGTGACTGTTTCTTAGTTAGGATCTCGACAATACGAAGCAATAGGTTGGTTATTAGTTAATTTTCTATAATTACTAAGTTTTTTTCTTAAAAAAAAGAAAAAAATAACGAGTCACACACTAAGCATAGCAATTATATTAAATGATTTATCAATTTTCATTAAATCTTATAGAAAGAGGTATAATTTCTTCTTTTGCAGGGATTTCAGGAAAAAAGTCTCTTGTCATTTTTTATTCTATCAATGGACAGAATCCGAAGACAAGATTACTTATTCTTCGTCTACGAATATCCAAATTTTTACACCTAATACTCCATAGATAGTCCGAATTGGATAGCAGCAATAATCAATTTTAGCGCGAATTGTTTGGAGGGGAAGTCTACCCTTTTTAATAGATTCGGCGCGTGCAATTTCTTTTCCTCCGAGACGACCCGCAATTTTTACTTTTACTCCCCTTATATCTGCTTTTTTAGTTAATTCAATGGCTTTTTTCATTGCCTTTCGGAATGAAACTCTATTTTTTAATTGGAAAGCTATATATTCTGCAAGAATGTTAGGCTGTCTATAAGGTTCTTTAACTTTTTCGATAGAAATATTAAATCTCTGGTTTACAGAGTTAATTTCCTTTTGTAGATCTTTCTCTAATTCTTCGATTGCTCCTTTTTTCTTTAATAAATTTGGGAATCCAATATGGATTATGACGTGGATCGTATCGATTTCTTTTTGGATTTCTATATGTGTAATTACTTCGGAACTTGAACCTGAGTCCATTTTTCTATTATGTGTAATTACTTCGGAACTTGAGTCTGATTCTATTTTTCTATTCGAGCCCTTTTTCCTATTCTTTTGTATATAGTTCTTGATACAATCCCTTATTTTTTTATCTTCCTGTAGACCTTCAGAATAATTTTTTGGTTGTGCGAACCAAAAGGAATGGTGTTTTTGGGTTGTACCAAGTCTGAAACCGAGTGGATTTATTTTTTGTCCCATATTTTTCTATTCTATATTTTTTTTACTGGGAATCGAAATCTTAGATGGATCTAAAGGTTATTTAGATTTCTTTACTATATTTAGTACAATTGTTATATGACACATGCTTTTTTTTATGGGGAAACTACGTCCTCGAGCTCGAGGTCTGAATTTCTTCATAATAGTACTCCTACTGACTTCGGCTTTAGTAATAAATAAATTCGCTTTGTCGAAATCCCTATAATGAGTAGCATTTGCGGCTGCCGAATAAACCAACTTTAAGATGGGATAAGATGCTCGATAGGGCATGAGGTTCAGTATCATAACAGTTTCCTCGTAGTAACGCCAGCGAATCTCGTCAAGAACTCTTTGTGCTTTGAAAACAGACATAGGGATACGTTTTTGTGCTTTGAAAACTCTCTCGAACTTAAGTAGACGATCGGTTGGAACTTTCCTTGCGAGTTTCCTTAGCCCACTTTTCTTCTTCTTTATCCTAGGGATATACTTTACTAGTTTGAAACTTGTCATAAATAAGGTTATTCCCCGCCTACCTTTACTTTATTTTGAATCTTTTTTTCTTCTTAATCTTTCTATTCAGAATTCAGTTAACGACGAGATTTAGTATCCTTTCTTGCATTTTCATAACTCGTGAAATGCCGAGTAGGCACGAATTCCCCCAATTTGCGACCTACCATAGGATTTGTTATGTAAATAGGTATATGTTCCTTTCCATTATGAATCGCGATTGTATGGCCAACCATTGTGGGTAGAATGCTAGATGCCCGGGACCACGTTACTATTGTTTCTTTCTCCTCCTTCATATTGACCTTTTCTATCTTTGCCAATAAATGATGAGCTACAAAAGGATTCGTTTTTTTTCGTGTCACAGCTGATTACTCCTTTTTTCCTTTTTAAAGAGTGGCATTCTATGTCCAATATCTCGATCGAAGTACGGAGGTCAGAATAAATAGAATAATGATCAATGGAAAAAAGAAAAAAATCCTTTAGCTGGATAAGGGGCGGATGTAGCCAAGTGGATCAAGGCAGTGGATTGTGAATCCACCATGCGCGGGTTCAATTCCCGTCGTTCGCCCATCGCATTATTGCAAATTCCAAAAATGCAATTTTCCATATTCCTAGTTACGTATTTACTTACGGCGACGAAGAATAAAACTATCGCTATATTTTTTCCTTTTCCTAGTTCTTCTTCCAAGCGCAGGATAACCCCAAGGGGTTGTGGGTTTTTTTCTACCAATGGGAGCTTTCCCTTCACCGCCCCCATGGGGGTGGTCCACAGGGTTCATAACTACCCCTCTTACTACGGGGCGTTTACCTAGCCAACACTTAGATCCGGCTCTACCCAAACTTTTTTGGTTCACCCCAACATTACCCACTTGTCCGACTGTTGCTAAGCAGTTTTGGGATACTAAACGGACCTCCCCAGATGGTAATCTTAAAGTGGCCGATTTACCCTCTTTTGCAATGAGTTTCGCTACAGCACCTGCTGCTCTAGCTAATTGCCCACCCCTTCCACGTGTGATTTCTATGTTATGCATGGCCGTGCCTAAGGGCATATCGGTTGAAGTAGATTCTTCTTTTCTCTCAAAAAACCCCTTCCCAAACTGTACAAGCTTCTTCCAAAGCATACGGCTTTCTAGATGTATATGACGATCTCTAGACAGATGGATCTTATATGAATCATATGATGAAGTACCACATGAGTGGATATATAGGAAAGGAATCCAAATCTGCCGAATCGCTCATGTTATGATCTTCTACATCCTAGGTCTCTGCGTTCCGTCATCTGGCTTATGTTCTTCATGTAGCATTCAGATCGAATGACTCTATGAAATTACGTCGATACTTCCACATATTATGGGTAACGTAGGAGACATCCCTATTTTCCCCCGGGGGTCTTAATTACCACTGCTTAGCTTTCAATTTGCCTCTGACCATCAAATTAAATGTGAATAACCCGTCCTCCTCTCTTTGAAACAAGGGGCGCTTCCGGTTCTGTGCGTGCTTCAAACAATTTTGTCTTCTCCATATTACCATATCTCTAGAGCCAATAATTTTCTATGAGGAACTACTGAACTCAATCACTTGCTGCCGTTACTCAACAGTTTTCTGTTGAGGTCTATCCCGTAGAGGTAGTCAAATTGGATCAGTGATCGATTTCTAGGTTTCGTCGTAAACCTAATTGGTTACTTCCAATTACGTAAATCAATAGTTCAAACCGCACTCAAAGGTAGGGCATTTCCCATTGATATAGGAACTTTTGTACCAGAAACAATAGTATCTCCAATTATAGCCCCTCTGGGATGTAAAATATATCTCTTCTCACCATCCCCATAGTGTATGAGACAAATGTATGCATTTCGATTAGGGTCGTATTCTATGGTTACGATTCTACCAGATATGTCTTTTTGATTCCGTCGAAAATCTATTTTACGGTATAGGCGCTTATGACCTCCCCCTCTATGCCTTGCGGTAATGATTCCTCTGGAATTACGACCTTTACCACAACGGTGCCGTCCATGGATCAAATTATTTCGTGGATTGGATTTCACTTGCCTGTCTACGGTTCCCTTGCGTGTGCTCGGGATAGGTGTTTTGTATAAATGTTTCGCCGTATTATTAAGTATTCTCCTTTAGTTTTTTTCTCTATCTAGAAGTGGAATAGAATAACCCGGTTGAAGGGTAATGATCATACGTCTGTAATGCATTGTATGGCCCAGAATAGGTCCTATTCTTCTACCTTTTCCAGGTAGTCGATGGCTATTCACAGCTACCACCTTAACACCAAAGAAGAGTTCGACCCAATGCTTTATTTCTGTCTTAGTGAATCCCGATTCGACATTAAAAGTATATTGATTCTTTCCCAATAAACGAAGACTTTTTTCTGTAAATACTGCGTATTTGATTCCATCCATAAATCGACTTTCCCTCCTATGCTCTGAGTTCCAGTATCGATAAGAATTCGAGTTCTTATTGTTCTTATGTTATGGTATGAATATACCATACCAATTCGTTATGTATGGATGATGGATGAGATTCCATGGATAGAGAGCCAGTTCCAATAGACTTATGGAATGTTCCCGTTCGTGTGCATCCAGCAGGAATTGAACCCGCAAATTTACCAATTATGAGTTGGGCGCTTTAACCATTCAGCCATGGATGCTTAACAGGGATCATCGTACATCGTAAATAACCAATTTTCATATAGAAAGACATATCATAGAAAAATGAAATCGAAAATATTCCGAGATGGCAAATATTCGGAGATGACTATGAAAACACCTCTCTGGATCCTCGAATTGAAAGAGAGATTGAGAGGGATCAAGAATCCTAATTCTCGCTATTTGGAATGGATCCAATTCTATTGAGTCTGACTCATAGTGATCATTTCTCTTTAGCAAAGAATGACCTTGGTTATCAAAGGATTGAACAACCGGGATCCATTTACTTATGATACCTAGTTGGCATTGATAACAAGGATCTAATGAATTATGAGTTTAATAGATCCTCTTTAGCAGAAAGACGTATATTCCTTGCTCATTATCAGACAATCACTTATTCCCAAACCTCGTGTGGGACTAATCGTTTTCATTTACCATCTCATGGAAAACCCTTTTCGTTCCGCTTAGCCCTATCGGGTATTTTAGTGATAGGTTCTGTAGGAACTGGACGATCCTATTTGGTCAAATACCTAACGAAAAATTACGATTTTCCTTTCATTAAGGTACGAGGGCTTCTTATTCCACAAGAACGAAAGCACCTTTTCATTCTTTCATATACTAGGGGTTTTTACTTGGAAAAGACAATGTTCCATACTAAAGGATTCGGGTCCATAACCACGAGTTCCAGTGCACTAGATCTTGTAGCACTTAGCAACGAAGCCCTATCCATTAGTATTCCACATAAGAAATCCATTCTAGAAAAAAATACAATTAGATTAGCTCTTCATAGACAAACTTGGGGTTTGCGAGCCAAGGTAAGATCGGCTCGGGATCATGGGACCCTTTTCTATCAGATAGGAGGGGCTCTTGTACAAAATAGACTTACTAAGTAATAACCCCATAGAATCTATCTATATAAAGATAAAGAGGCAATCGTGTCAGGAAGCGGGTTTTTCTTTGGCCAAAAGGTACTTCGAACTTGGAACGAGCATGAAGAGATTAACGAGACTTCTTTCTCTTTTGAGTTTTTCTGGCGGACCTGCCGCGCAAGATCTTTGGTCTTCCCCTGGAACCGATGAAAAAAAGTGGATCGCTTCTTATGTACTCGCTCAGAATGATTCTTCTCTATCTATAGTTCATGGCCTATTAGAAGTAGAAGGTGCTCTGGTGCAATCCTTACCGACAGAAAAAGATTGCAGTCAGGTTGATAATAGTCGAGTGACATTACTTCGTCGGTCCGAACTAAGGAATCTGTTAGAAATGTTTTGAAATGGATATTGTTCTCTCTTTGATCAGGGATTGCTATATGAAAAGAAGTGGAGTTTGAAAAAGGGAACGGAATGCTCAAACCGGAACTGCTAGAGGAACGAATTTTCAATAGCATAACTTGGGCTCCTAGAATATGGCGCCCTTGGGACAATCTATTTGATTGCAGGGTTTTGTTCCGAAGCAAAGATATCCGCGGAGGCCGGTTCGTTCGTCCTATTCTGATATTCAGGACCAAGAGGTACTGGATTCTCTTTCGGATAGGCCCTGAAAGGAGAAGAAAGGCTGAAATGCCAACGGACCTCTGTCTATTCTCTAATTCACCCGATCCGATAGTACCCGTTTTTGGAACGTCCAGTGCCAAAGTCACTGAATGGGTAAGTCACCAATCCAATCCCTTTGACAAATCGGATGTCATATTAGATATCATATTCTATATATATAGAAATATCATAGATAGAATAGACATATAGAATTTTTGGTCGGCAAATTCGAAGGAATCATTGAGTGAAAAAGGAGCAAAGAATGACAAAAGACGAGACTCTACTAGTCT
>NW_028259758.1:0-5000 GCF_056163025.1 Triticum urartu | reverse complement strand
AACAATATGAGTCCGAAGCTTCTTTCGTAACTCCCATAATTTCTTCGTAGTGGCTCCGTTCCATGCCTCATTTCATAGGGAAGCCCAAAGTGGCTCTATTTCATTCTATTTCACTTCCTAGCACTTCCTATCATTTAATATCCATCCCTTTGGTCTTATTGACATAAGAGATGTCATTTATAGTCTATCTCTTTCTATATATGGAAAGTCAAGAAATTCTCATCGAAACATCGAGAAATTGTGCATATAGAAAACTCTAAAGAAAGAAAAAAAGGAGACCCATGCCATGATTTTCAAATCTTTTCTATTTAGTAGTCTAAGTTTCTCGATGAGGATAATTAATTCGGTCGTTGTGGTCGGACTCTATTATGGATTTCTGACTACATTCTCCATAGGTCCCTCTTAGATCTTCTTTCTCCAATCTTGGATTAGGGAAGAAGGAGATATTCGCGACTACTGGCGATTTCATTATGGGGCAGCTCATGATCTTCATATCGATCTATTATCCACCTCTGTATCTATTCTTTCTTAGCTAAACAGGTGGAAGATCTATCCAATTTGGTTATATTATATCATGGACTCGAAAAACGGATCTGAATTTGACTGAAATGCACGATCTTCACAGGTATCACTTTTCACGATACCTAAAAGGTGGAATAGCGATTTTCGAACCATTTCCTATAAGAGAATGGTTTCCATTACTTTGAGAAATGGATTCTTATATCAAACTATAGCTATTGCATTAAAGAAGAAAAGAAACTAATAGAAGTCGAAGACGCGGAATGATAGTGAATAGAGAGAAAGATTCTTCTGATTTTCTTGTTTCTATCTACTAGACGCCGTAGAGAATTGAGAATTTTCATGTCTTTCAATTCTCGTACTCGTAATTGGAAAGTTATGGAAGGAGACCCATCATTTTGCAATGAAAACAACATATAAAACTCTGGACAATTTCGAAATCAGGCCAAGCGTCTTAATACATATGCAAAAAAATTCATTATTGGCCCACCATTGATTAGAAGATTTAGCTTGTATGAATCGCTATTGGTTTGATACGAATAATGACAATCGTTTCAGTATGTTAAGGATACAGATGTATCCACAATTCATTTAGAGTTACTTAATAGTCTATTTCTTATACCATATCTCTATCCCGTGAAATTCTCGAGCCAAAAGATGGATGCATATGCTGTGTTTCATTTTGCTAAATGATATCAATTAAATGGTGTATCAATTCCATAAATTGCATATAGCAATAAATAAATCAGCAAAATTCTTTCTAATATTTTAGATAGAAGAAACATTTCTTCTATCTAAAATATTAGAAAGAATGTACCCTTCTATCCAAATCCAATTTGCATCGATAAAATAAATCCAAATTCCAGTAGTAGATGAATAATTGCAAATTTGTGTGTGTACGAGATTAGAATAACTTCAAAATAACTGACATAATTTTGTATTTTTCCTGATCAGAAAAATACATGAAAAAGAAAGGAGGTAGAAAAATTTTTGGATTTATGGTTAAAGAAGAAAAAGAAGAAAACAGGGGTTCTGTTGAATTTCAAGTATTCAGTTTCACCAATAAGATACGGAGACTTGCTTCACATTTGGAATTACACAAAAAAGATTTTTCATCGGAAAGAGGTCTACGAAGACTTTTGGGAAAACGTCGACGTTTGCTGGCTTATTTGGCAAAGAAAAATAGAGTACGTTATAAGAAATTAATCGGTCAGTTGAATATTCGGGAGCAGTAATTTAATCGTTCAAATTTTTTTCTTGTTTTATTATTTTTTTAGTAGTCTTATAGTAGTCTTAGATTTTTCATTTTGATGAGCCTCGCTTTGAGGAATTCATGGAATAATCCATTTTCATGGAATAATGAATTAAGGAAGAAAGGATATGAGTCTACCGCTTACAAGAAAAGATCTCATGATAGTCAATATGGGCCCTCAACACCCATCAATGCATGGTGTTCTTCGACTGATCGTTACTCTCGATGGTGAGGATGTTATTGATTGTGAACCCATATTAGGGTATTTACACAGAGGAATGGAAAAAATCGCGGAAAACCGAACTATTATACAATACTTACCTTATGTAACAAGGATATAGAGAGATTGTAGAAAGGGGATAGGATAGTTATTTTTGCAAGAGACTTGTTGTAAATTCCTTAACTTAAGAAAGAAAAAAGAATAAAAACACAGATACATAACATAAAAAAAAGAATAAATAAGACGAGATTCGACCTCCCCCTACATATTTAATTTCCTCTCCTATACAAAAACTAGCAAGACCCACTCCATTGGTAATTCCATCAATAACACCCTTATCAAAAAACTCCGTGAGTTCGGTTAACCCTCTTATAATTACTTTCGCATCGGAGGAGTAGCCGCCGATCTACCTTATGGATGGATCGATAAATGTTTAGATTTCTGTGATTATTTTTTACGCGGAGTTGTTGAATATCAACAACTTATTACACAGAATCCAATTTTTTTAGAGCGAGTTGAAGGAGTAGGTTTTATTAGCGGAGAAGAAGCAGTAAATTGGGGCTTATCGGGACCGATGTTACGAGCTTCTGGAATACAATGGGATCTTCGTAAAGTAGATCCTTATGAGTCTTACAACCAATTTGATTGGAAAGTCCAATGGCAAAAAGAAGGGGATTCGTTAGCTCGCTATTTAGTACGAATTGGTGAAATGAGGGAATCCATCAAAATAATTCAACAAGCTGTAGAAAAAATTCCTGGAGGACCTTATGAAAATTTAGAAGTCCGACGCTTTAAGAAAGAAAATAATTCTGAATGGAATGATTTTGAGTATAAATTTCTTGGTAAAAAACCTTCGCCCAATTTTGAATTGTCAAGACAAGAGCTTTATGTAAGAGTAGAAGCCCCAAAAGGTGAATTAGGGATTTATCTAGTAGGAGATGATAGCCTTTTCCCCTGGAGATGGAAAATCCGTCCACCCGGGTTTATTAATTTGCAAATTCTTCCTCAGCTAGTTAAAAAAATGAAATTGGCTGATATCATGACGATATTAGGTAGTATAGATATCATTATGGGGGAAGTTGATCGTTGAAATGATAATAGATAGGGTAGAGGTAGAAACTATCAATTCTTTTTCGAAATTGGAATTATTAAAAGAAGTCTATGGACTGATATCGATTCTACCCATTTTGACCCTCCTTTTGGGAATAACAATAGAGGTACTCGTAATTGTGTGGTTAGAAAGAGAAATATCTGCGTCGATACAACAACGTATTGGTCCTGAATATGCTGGCCCCCTGGGCCTGCTTCAAGCTATAGCAGATGGGACTAAGCTACTTTTTAAAGAAGATATTCTGCCATCCCGAGGAGATATTTCTTTATTTAGCATTGGACCCTCTATAGCAGTCATATCAGTTTTATTAAGTTTTTTAGTTATCCCTTTGGGATATCATTTTGTTTTAGCCGATCTTAGTATTGGTGTTTTTTTATGGATTGCCATTTCAAGTATAGCTCCTATTGGTCTTCTTATGGCAGGATATAGCTCAAATAATAAATATTCTTTTTCAGGCGGTCTACGAGCTGCTGCTCAATCCATTAGTTATGAAATACCATTAACTTTTTGTGTGCTAGCAATATCTCTACGTGTGATTCGTTAAAATAGATCTTTTTCCTATAAAATCCATTAACTATTTATATTCCTTTTCTTATTTAGTATTTGGGTTGGTAAGTTAAACTAGATAGCTATATGAGTGAAACAAAACAGCTTATAAATTTGTAGTAAAAAGAAAAAATCTCATTTCCTACGTACAAGAAAAAAGTGGAAGTAAACATAAGCAGTGTAAACTCTTTATCCCAAGGTTGATATTTTTTAATTAGTCATCATATCTTGAAGCGGCCAAGAATAAAGGATTCACGATATGGAATTCCATTACTAGAATACTCCTAGTTATTACTATAACTTAATAATCCATAAGAAGAATCCACCAAAAGTTAGTGAAGGGTTAGGAACACTAAAGTACATAAAGGATTAGTAATGGAAAATCTAAAACATTAGAGATTTTTGCCCATAAAAGGAATCATAATAAGGACTTGCAATTTGTAGAAATTATCAAGTAGTACTTTCTTCGGATTCCGATCCAGAGTATGTTCCCATTCACTTGTTAAGGAAATGGCTATCAAGAACGAATTAACCCTTTATCCATTTTTTCTTTTTAAATACCCCCTCCCTGGGGAAAGAAGAATAGTAAAAAAGATATGGAGTGCACTAGAAAAAATTTTCATTATTTCCTTCCTCTATCCATATTCATGCAGAATTGCTCATGAACTAATACCCAACTCTTTCCATTTATTAATTGAATTCCTATAACAAGTAACAAGTGTTTTATTCCAAGATTAAGTTATTACTGAACAAAGAAAAATTTTCATTATATTATAAAGGATGAGATCAATTCGGAAGCGCTTTTTCTTATTCTAGCAGACGGAATTCCTTTGGTCTAATTTAGGACTTTCAAATCTATTTTATTTTATCTAATTCTATCTACGCCCCCGGGGCTAGGAACAAAACAGTCCTTTCCTTTTTCTGATCATAGAGAAGCCGTATGAAGCTAAGGTTTCATGTACGGTTTTGAAATAGCGGTGGGAACTGTGATGTTATCACCGACTATGATTATCTAACAGTTCAAGTACAGTTGATATAGTTGAAGCACAGTCAAAATACGGTTTTTTTGGATGGAATATTTGGCGTCAGCCTATAGGTTTTCTGGTTTTTTTAATTTCTTCTTTGGCAGAATGTGAAAGATTACCCTTTGATTTACCAGAAGCGGAGGAAGAATTAGTAGCAGGTTACCAAACTGAATATTCCGGTATCAAATATGGTTTATTTTATCTTGTTTCTTACCTAAATTTATTAGTTTCTTCTTTATTTGTAACAGTTCTCTACTTGGGCGGGTGGAATTTATCTATTCCCTATATATCCTTTTTTGATTTTTTCCAAATGAATAAAGCAGTTGG
>NW_028259757.1:0-15000 GCF_056163025.1 Triticum urartu | reverse complement strand
TATTGCATTAAAGAAGAAAAGAAACTAATAGAAGTCGAAGACGCGGAATGATAGTGAATAGAGAGAAAGATTCTTCTGATTTTCTTGTTTCTATCTACTAGACGCCGTAGAGAATTGAGAATTTTCATGTCTTTCAATTCTCGTACTCGTAATTGGAAAGTTATGGAAGGAGACCCATCATTTTGCAATGAAAACAACATATAAAACTCTGGACAATTTCGAAATCAGGCCAAGCGTCTTAATACATATGCAAAAAAATTCATTATTGGCCCACCATTGATTAGAAGATTTAGCTTGTATGAATCGCTATTGGTTTGATACGAATAATGACAATCGTTTCAGTATGTTAAGGATACAGATGTATCCACAATTCATTTAGAGTTACTTAATAGTCTATTTCTTATACCATATCTCTATCCCGTGAAATTCTCGAGCCAAAAGATGGATGCATATGCTGTGTTTCATTTTGCTAAATGATATCAATTAAATGGTGTATCAATTCCATAAATTGCATATAGCAATAAATAAATCAGCAAAATTCTTTCTAATATTTTAGATAGAAGAAACATTTCTTCTATCTAAAATATTAGAAAGAATGTACCCTTCTATCCAAATCCAATTTGCATCGATAAAATAAATCCAAATTCCAGTAGTAGATGAATAATTGCAAATTTGTGTGTGTACGAGATTAGAATAACTTCAAAATAACTGACATAATTTTGTATTTTTCCTGATCAGAAAAATACATGAAAAAGAAAGGAGGTAGAAAAATTTTTGGATTTATGGTTAAAGAAGAAAAAGAAGAAAACAGGGGTTCTGTTGAATTTCAAGTATTCAGTTTCACCAATAAGATACGGAGACTTGCTTCACATTTGGAATTACACAAAAAAGATTTTTCATCGGAAAGAGGTCTACGAAGACTTTTGGGAAAACGTCGACGTTTGCTGGCTTATTTGGCAAAGAAAAATAGAGTACGTTATAAGAAATTAATCGGTCAGTTGAATATTCGGGAGCAGTAATTTAATCGTTCAAATTTTTTTCTTGTTTTATTATTTTTTTAGTAGTCTTATAGTAGTCTTAGATTTTTCATTTTGATGAGCCTCGCTTTGAGGAATTCATGGAATAATCCATTTTCATGGAATAATGAATTAAGGAAGAAAGGATATGAGTCTACCGCTTACAAGAAAAGATCTCATGATAGTCAATATGGGCCCTCAACACCCATCAATGCATGGTGTTCTTCGACTGATCGTTACTCTCGATGGTGAGGATGTTATTGATTGTGAACCCATATTAGGGTATTTACACAGAGGAATGGAAAAAATCGCGGAAAACCGAACTATTATACAATACTTACCTTATGTAACAAGGATATAGAGAGATTGTAGAAAGGGGATAGGATAGTTATTTTTGCAAGAGACTTGTTGTAAATTCCTTAACTTAAGAAAGAAAAAAGAATAAAAACACAGATACATAACATAAAAAAAAGAATAAATAAGACGAGATTCGACCTCCCCCTACATATTTAATTTCCTCTCCTATACAAAAACTAGCAAGACCCACTCCATTGGTAATTCCATCAATAACACCCTTATCAAAAAACTCCGTGAGTTCGGTTAACCCTCTTATACCGAGGGTAAAGACCCTAGTATAGAAAATATCTATATAACCACGATTATATGACCAACTGTATATATTTTTTTTTACTTGATCTAAAAATTCTTTTTTAGGATTTCCTTTGTAAAAAGAGTTTATTAAATCCAAATTCTGAAAAAAAGAATAAGCGGATCCATAGAAGATATATGCTATGAATAAACCAAAGATAGCTAGACTTACAGAAGAAATTGCATTAGTAATAAATTCATATGAATTTACAAAAGAATTAGAACTTTCCTGGGTAAAGTTTATTGAGGGAGTTAACCACTTTGATAATATGGTTAACTCTGCTATTCCATTACCAATTCCTCCATTATCAAAAGAGATTCCTATGAATCCAATGAACAAAGTGAAAAGTAGTAATATAAGAAGAGGAAATAACATAGTATTTCCCGTTTCATGCGGATAGGCAAAAGTTTTTTTAGCCCCAAAAGACGTAGTAAAGGATCCTATCCTATTTCTTGTATTACCTTGAATTTTTGGTATATTTTGTGAAAAAAAAGAAACTCCACTCTTCGTTGTTGATAAAACGAAATCCCTATTCACTCCTTTGGGTATCCTTTTTCCCCATAAGGATATTGAATACAAGGAACTCTCTTTAGTGCTACTGTAATTTTGAAAATGAACACGCAAATACCCATCAAATGTAAGTAAATATATCCGAAACATATAAAAGGCAGTTAATCCTGCAGTAAAGGAGGCTATTATTCCAAAAAAGGGCGAATACAACCAACTATTACTAAGGATTTCATCTTTGGACCAGAAGCAAGCAAGAGGTGGAATACCACAAAGAGAAAGTGTACCCCATAAAAAAGTAGTTCTTGTGATTGGAATGTATTTTCTTAAACCGCCCATAAGAACCATATTTTGACTTTTATCTGGTGAATATCCAACAAGAGGTTCCATTGAATGAATAACGGATCCGGATCCCAAGAACAATAAAGCTTTTGAATAAGCATGAGTGATCAAATGGAATAAAGCAGCTTGATAAGAACCTATACCTAGAGCTAACATCATATAACCCAATTGAGACATTGTAGAATAGGCTAAGCTTCTTTTAATATCTCTCTGAGCAAGAGCTAAAGTAGCTCCTAAGAATAGTGTTATTGTACCTACTAAAGAAATAAAACTCATTATCAAAGGTAAAGATATGAAAAGAGGAAGAAGTCGAGCTAGAAGAAAAATTCCCGCAGCAACCATAGTTGCTGCGTGTATAAGAGCCGAAATAGGAGTGGGCCCTTCCATAGCATCGGGTAACCATACGTGAAGAGGGAATTGTGCGGATTTCGCAACTGCACCAAGGAATAATAAAAAAGCACACAAAGTAGTAAGTAAAGAGTTAATTCCATTATTAGGAATCCAGTTATTAGCTATTTTGAACAAATCCCTAAACTCTAAACTACCTGTTATCCAAAAAAAACCTAAAATTCCTAATAATAGACCAAAATCCCCTACACGATTAGTTACAAAAGCTTTTTGACAAGCACTCGCTGCGATTGGTCGTGTAAACCAAAAGCCTATCAATAAATAAGAACACATTCCCACGAGTTCCCAAAAAAAATAAATTTGTATCAAATTGGAGCTAGTAACCAATCCCAACATGGAAGTATTGAAAAAACTTATATAAACAAAAAATCTCAAATATCCTTCATCGTGAGACATATAACCATCACTATAAATAAGAACCAGGATTCCTACAGTAGTAATTAGTATTAACATAATAGAAGTAAGTGGGTCAATCAAGTATCCAAATTCTAAAGAAAAATCATTATTGACGGTCCAAGACCATAGATATTGATAGATCGAACTTCCATTTATTTGTTGAATAGACAGTTGAACTGAGAATACCATAGCTATACTTAAGAGTAAAACACTAGGAAAAGCCCATATGCGACGAAGATTTTTTGTTGCTGTCGGAATAAGAATAAGGCCAAATCCCATTGACATAATAACTGGAAGTGGGAGAAGAGGGATTACCCATGCATATTGATATGTATGTTCCATAAGAAAAGAAATTGCAATTTTTACTTCAATTTTTACTTCAATTTTTCTATAAAATTGTTTCCGATTCACCAAACCAATTCTTATCTCTTTCTGAAAGAATAAATAAAAAGAATAAGAAAAAATACTGAAATTCTTAATTTTTCCAAAATTTATCTCATTGAAATAATTAAAAATTAAGAATGGGTTTAGTTGGTTAAATTAAAAAAGTTAATAAAATAACTAGGTAACGAAGTTATTTTATTAACTAAATAAAGATATTTATAAAAATAAAAAAAAAAAAGTGGAATCATTTTACTTTCTATTCATAATTCATTTTTATATTTCTTTAAAACAAAGATGAAACAGCTCTCTTGTTCCATAATTAACTGATTGAGTGAATTCCAATGAAAACCTATGTTTATAAGAAATTATCGAATAGTCCTTACTTCATATAGAACTAAAATTCTAATGACTATAAATTACCTAAGTTTTAGAATGTCTTGTTTAAGAGACTCAGTATTTTTTGTTTTGATTGGAATTCCTTTCCTTTATGGAATACCATTCTGAACTTAATTAACTATTTTCATTTTCCCTTCTTTTTATCCCCCCGTCTTATCTTATATGGGGGATAGGCTTCCATACCATATATCTATATATGGAGTATACTTGATATATAAATAGATATAAATAGATTTAAATGAGAAACCCTTCTATATATTCTATATTATTAAAAAAAAAGTATAAAATATATAAAGAAAAAATGTTAAAAAATTCTTGTTGTCTTATCCGCATTAGACAAAATGAAGTAAAAAATAATTCAAAATTTAAGTATCTTTCAGTATCTAAGTATAAATACTAATAAAAAGAAGAAAGAAGGATTGATTTGCAGCAATAGATGTCTTTCACATACAACTAGAAAAAAGTAATTTCCTTTTTGAATGGCAGTTCCAAAAAAACGTACTTCAATGTCAAAAAAGCGTATTCGTAAAAATATTTGGAAGAAAAAGACTTATTTTTCCATAGTACAATCTTATTCTTTAGTAAAATCAAGATCATTTTCGAGCGGTAATGAGCATCCAAAACCAAAGGGTTTTTCTGGGCAACAAACAAATAATAAGATTTTGGAATAATATGAATTGACTTATCAAAAAAGAATTCCAATTATTTAATAATTTGGATTCTTCTTTGAATGTACTTTTATGTGTCGAATTACTCGGTACAATATTCTTAGAACAAAAAACCCCTCTTATCTTATATATACAAGAAAAAAAAAGTTTTGTTTGGTATACTGTGTGCTAAGTATTCTTTTCCTATCAATGAACTTTTCATATTTTCCTAATAGAATCCTCATATTCTATTAGGAAAATTATGAAAAGTGGAGTATTCTTACAATAGGACTTACAACTTCCACCTATCTTCTCCAAAATCATAAGGTTAGTAAATCTTATTAATAAGAGCATAAAGACTTTCATTCTAGAAATTTTTAAAAAATCCAAAAAGCCTTTTCTATTTATCCATTTTATTTTAATTTCATCATTAAATAGAAACCCTTTTGGATTTTTTTCATTGTATTGAAAGAATTTTCAAAATGTAAAGGGGAAATTAATTAGAAAAAATTAGTTCTATAATTGCAAGTTAGAAAAAAGAAGTTCCAACTCTTTCAAGCAGTGTTTGTGTTTCTATTGGGCAAAGCAAGAGTTTATTGTAAAAAAAAAAAATGGAAACGATACTACCAAACGAAGTCTATTTTAATGAAAACTCTAATGTTCCTAAATTTTATGGACTTTCCCAATATCGACGATTCCCAAGATAATAGCTATTATTCTTTTAAGTTACCTATTATTTGAAGTTAGCCGCCATGGTGAAATTGGTAGACACGCTGCTCTTAGGAAGCAGTGCTCAAGCATCTCGGTTCGAATCCGAGTGGCGGCATTCTTGAAAAAGAATACAATAGATTAGAAATCAATTCGAAATTTACAATTTTGTAATGGGACCTTCCCCTTATGCTATTTGCAACTTTAGAACATATACTAACTCATATCTCTTTCTCAACGATTTCAATTGTGATTACGATTCATTTTATAACCTTATTAGTTCGTGAACTTGGAGGATTACGCGATTCGTCAGAAAAAGGAATGATAGTTACTTTTTTCTCTATAACAGGATTCTTAGTTTCTCGTTGGGCTTCCTCGGGACATTTTCCATTAAGTAATTTATATGAGTCATTGATCTTCCTTTCATGGGCCCTGTATATTCTTCATACCATTCCTAAAATACAGAACTCTAAAAATGATTTAAGCACAATAACTACGCCAAGTACTATTTTAACGCAAGGCTTTGCCACATCGGGTCTTTTAACTGAAATGCATCAATCCACGATACTAGTACCTGCTCTACAATCTCAGTGGTTAATGATGCATGTCAGTATGATGTTATTAAGCTATGCAACTCTTTTGTGCGGATCCTTATTATCTGCCGCTATTCTAATCATTAGATTTCGAAATAATTTCCATTTCTTTTCTAAAAAGAAAAAAAATGTTTTAAATAAAACATTTTTCTTTAGTGATATTAAATATTTTTATGCAAAAAGAAGTGCTTTAAAAAGAACCTCTGTCCCTTCATTTCCAAATTATTACAAATATCAATTAACGGAGCGTTTGGATTCTTGGAGTTATCGTGTCATTAGCCTAGGATTTACCCTTTTAACCGTAGGTATTCTTTGTGGAGCAGTATGGGCTAATGAGGCCTGGGGATCCTATTGGAATTGGGATCCTAAGGAAACTTGGGCATTTATTACTTGGACCATATTCGCAATTTATTTACATAGTAGAACAAATCCAAATTGGAAGGGTACGAATTCTGCACTTATAGCTTTGATAGGATTTCTTATAATTTGGATTTGTTATTTTGGTATAAATCTATTAGGAATAGGCTTACATAGTTATGGTTCGTTTACATTAACACCTAAATGATTACATAAAATAAAACCTTCATGAAATGAAGGTTTTTACTTTTATGTTTTATTTGAGAACCCCTTGAACGCCTTATCAAAGGGTTCTCAAAAATTCGAGATAGATCTAATTATACTTTTTTACTTATTTCTGCATTATATACTTTTTTACTTATTTCTGCATTAATAGAGCAGACGAGTAAAAAAAAGCAAACCTATTTAGGATAATAATTGGATAAGAGAGCCTCTACCCTGTCAACGGATAGGGAGAGAACAAAATCTGGATAAATACCAATTCCTATTACTGGTAAAAAGATACAGATTAAAATAAAGAGTTCTCGTGGTCCAGAATCCACAAAATTTGCGTTTGGAACATTAAATAGCTTGTATCCATAGAACATCTGGCGTAACATAGATAATAAATAAATAGGAGTTAATATCATTCCAATTGCCATTACAAAAGTAATTAGTGTTTTTGGCATTAACAGAAATTTTGGACTAGTAATTAGTCCAAAAAATACTACTAATTCTGCGACAAAACCACTCATTCCTGGTAAGGCAAGAGAAGCCATTGAAAAGCTACTAAACATGGTAAAAATTTTAGGCATTGGGATAGATATTCCCCCCAGTTCTTCGAGATAAACAAGACGCATTCTATCAGAAGCGGTTCCTGCCAAGAAAAAAAGTGTAGCACCAATAAATCCATGGGATAATATTTGTAAAATAGCTCCATTGAGTCCAATGTTGGTTATGGAACCAATTCCTATAATTATGAAACCCATGTGAGATACAGAGGAATAAGCTATTCTTTTTTTGAAATTTCGTTGACCAAGAGAAGTTGAAGCTGCATAGATTATTTGGATCGCTCCTATTATTACTAACCAGGGCGAAAATAGATAATGAGCATGAGGTAACAATTCCATGTTGATCCGAATCAATCCATATGCTCCCATCTTTAATAATATTCCCGCTAAAAGCATACATGTACTATAATGTGCTTCCCCATGGGTATCTGGTAACCACGTATGTAGGGGTATAATCGGCAATTTGACAGCATAAGCAATAAGGAAGCCAAAATATAAAAGTATTTCCAAGGTTGCAGGGTATGATTGATTAATTAATCTTTCCAAATCTAATCCTGGTTCGTTGGAACCATATAAGCCCATACCCAGAACTCCGATTAAGAAAAAAATGGAACCGCCTGCAGTATACAAAATAAACTTTGTAGCTGAATATAGACGCCTCTTCCCCCCCCACATGGATAAAAGTAAGTAAACAGGAATTAATTCTAACTCCCACATGATAAAAAAAAGTAAAAGGTCTCGCGAAGAAAATAATCCTATTTGACCACTATACATTGCGAGCATCAGGAAATAGAATAATCGCGAATTCCGTGTAATTGGCCAAGCTGCTAAAGTAGCTAAAGTAGTGATAAATCCTGTCAATAAAATAGATCCTAATGAAAGTCCATCGATTCCCAATCTCCAGTGGAAATCGAAGACATCTATCCATTTATAATCCTCCTTTAATTGGATTAAGGGATCCTCCAGTTGGAAATGATAACAGAACGCATAAGTCATTAGAAGGAATTCTAATAAACAAATAGATATAGTATACCACCTAACGACTTTGTTTCCCTTATGAGGTAAAAAGAAAATTAATGAACCTGCAAATATCGGCAAAACAACAAGTATTGTTAACCAAGGAAAATAACTCATGATAAAGTGATAAAGACAAGATACGTTTTGACCAGAAAAGCCCGTGCTCGATTATTTCGAGCACAGGCTTCTTCGGTAAAGAGGAATCAGACGATTCGAGTGAAGTTTTTTGTAACGTATCAATAAGATAGAGCCATGCTACGTGTTGTTTCAGGCCCTAAATAAACGCGGACACTTAAAAAATCTGTCGGGCAGGCAGATTCACATCTCTTACAACCCACACAATCTTCGGTTCTCGGCGCGGAAGCAATTTGCTTGGCTTTACATCCATCCCAGGGTATCATTTCTAATACATCTGTTGGACAAGCTCGTACACATTGAGTGCATCCTATACATGTATCGTAAATTTTTACGGAATGTGACATTGGATCTATAAATTTTTCTTTTCAACATAAAATTTTTCGATCTGGTAAAAATGAAATTAGTACTATAATGAGTCATATGTATTGTAGACACCAGACGAAGCAATGGTTTATCCAAACTTCAAAAAAAAAAATCTATTTTTTAATCTGTTTGTGAGAAAGCGTGAAGAGAGCCAAGAGACTTTAATTTTGGATTTCAACAATAAATAAGAAATAAGAAAGAATTTTACGAATTGTACAGACGAATTCGAATTAGCCAATAAATTGGCTATCGTCTTTTCAATATAAATTATTGCAATATTCAAATTGCAATATCAATGAATTACAAATACAAAAATTCATTTAAGTGAAAAAGAATACTATGCAATAATCTACTAAAAAAAATGGATATTCTCAAATAATACTAAGAAAATAGTATTGATTTCTATTTATTTTAATATGTGCGCCTTTGTTTAGAGGATTCTATGTCTAATTATTCAAAAGTCTAATTATTCAATAAATTAGATTGATTGATACGAGTGGATTTCCTATTACGATGGATGGAAGAAAGAATGGATAGTCCAATAGCGGCTTCAGCAGCTGCAAGGGCTATAACAAAAATTGCGAAAATATCTCCTTTTAATTGGCGACTATCAAATAGATCAGAAAATGTTACGAGATTTAGATTAATTGAATTCAGTATAAGTTCAAGACATATTAGAGCTCTAACCATGTTTCGGCTTGTGATCAATCCATAGATACCAATCGAAAATAAATAGACACTCAAAAAAAGTACATGCTCAAACATCATTAACTAACTCCTTATCAATCTCGATTCATTTCAATATGAGGGCAAGAATTGAACCGATTCAATTAATTACAATAGAACAATTACACAACAAAAGAAAAAAAAAAAAAAAAAAAAGGAGGTATTTGTTGGCAGTAGATGGATTTTACTAAATCAAAATTGTGATTCTTTAGTTATTTATTTTAGATTTGCAATTCTTATAATTTGTACTTTTTCTAAGTTTTCTTATTGCCGAGCCATAGTAATTGCACCTATTAAAGAAACTAGAAGAATTATGGAAATGAGTTCAAACGGAAGATAAAAATCGGTTGCTAAATGAATTCCAATTTGTTGAACATTATTTATGAGACCCTGTTCTACTATTTGGTTTGATCTTGTAGTCCAAAGAATTCCATACCACGACGTATCTGGGATAGTAGTCATTAGTGAAAAAACAATAGTTATACAAACGAGTGAAGTGAACCCATCTCCAATAGTCCAATAATTCTTATCTTTAGACCATTCTGAGCCATTTACGAACATTACAGCGAATATGATCAAGACATTTATGGCTCCCACATAAATAAGAAGTTGTGCGACAGCTACAAAGTAGGAATTTAATAAAAAATAGAATAAGGATATACAAACAAGAACTAATCCCAGCGAAAAGGCAGAATAAATGGGGTTGGTAAGTAATACTACTCCTAGACCCCCTAGTAGAAGAACAAATCCCCCAAATAGCATAAGAATCTCATGTATTGGTCCAGGTAAATCCATTATGGATAAAAAGAAATTAATAGTATAAAATTTTTCATGAACTGACTAAAACTAAAGGATTCAAGGAAGGAAAAAAGGATTAGGGTATTTTTTTGTGTATAAACTTATAGTTATAAATTATATTATATCACGAAAATCTAGTCTGATTTAAAATAAGAAATAATTTCCAATAAGCAGTAGTTTTTCGTTTTTCTTTATAGTTTAATTTTAAAGTTTAATAAAGAATTATTAGATTTTTATAACAGAAAGACAAAATCAAAGTTTAGTAATCAGTAATCGTTCTTGAATTCGAAGATTTTTCTTTGTTTATTTTACTTTCAGACGAATTCCTAATTGTTTGAATTGTGTAATCTCCCATTATGGAGATTGGTAACCGACTTAAAGCAATTTGATTGTAATTCAATTCATGACGATCATAGGTAGAAAGTTCATATTCTTCAGTCATTGATAAACAGCTTGTTGGACAGTACTCAACACAATTGCCACAAAATATACAAACTCCGAAATCAATACTATAATTAAGCAATTGTTTTCTTTTAATATCCTTTTCAAATCTCCAATCCACAACGGGTAAATCTATCGGACATACGCGAACACATACTTCACAAGCAATACATTTATCAAATTCAAAGTGGATTCGCCCTCGGAAACGCTCTGGTGTAATTGATTTTTCATAAGGGTAGTGAATCGTTATAGGTAAACGATTTGTGTGGGATAAGGTAGTTATGAAACTTTGACCTATGTACCTTGTAGCACGTATTGTTTGTTGACCATAACTCATGAACCCAGTTACCATAGGGAACATATTCATTCTAAATATCTATGAAAAAGATATGTTTCTTTCTCTTGTTTGAGAGAGCTTTTGTGTTGAAAATATTCTTACTATTATTGTATTATCTTATTTATAGTGAAACAAGTTGAGAAGAGGTTGTTAATAAGAGATTGCCCAGGGAAATAGGTAAAAGAAATTTCCATCCAAGATTTAATAACTGATCCATTCTCATCCTCGGTAAAGTCCATCTTATTGTGATAGAAATGAAGAGAAATAAATAAGCTTTAGTTAATGTAATAAATATACCCATTGTCATTTCCAAAATTCCAACTGCTTTATTCATTTGGAAAAAATCAAAAAAGGATATATAGGGAATAGATAAATTCCACCCGCCCAAGTAGAGAACTGTTACAAATAAAGAAGAAACTAATAAATTTAGGTAAGAAACAAGATAAAATAAACCATATTTGATACCGGAATATTCAGTTTGGTAACCTGCTACTAATTCTTCCTCCGCTTCTGGTAAATCAAAGGGTAATCTTTCACATTCTGCCAAAGAAGAAATTAAAAAAACCAGAAAACCTATAGGCTGACGCCAAATATTCCATCCAAAAAAACCGTATTTTGACTGTGCTTCAACTATATCAACTGTACTTGAACTGTTAGATAATCATAGTCGGTGATAACATCACAGTTCCCACCGCTATTTCAAAACCGTACATGAAACCTTAGCTTCATACGGCTTCTCTATGATCAGAAAAAGGAAAGGACTGTTTTGTTCCTAGCCCCGGGGGCGTAGATAGAATTAGATAAAATAAAATAGATTTGAAAGTCCTAAATTAGACCAAAGGAATTCCGTCTGCTAGAATAAGAAAAAGCGCTTCCGAATTGATCTCATCCTTTATAATATAATGAAAATTTTTCTTTGTTCAGTAATAACTTAATCTTGGAATAAAACACTTGTTACTTGTTATAGGAATTCAATTAATAAATGGAAAGAGTTGGGTATTAGTTCATGAGCAATTCTGCATGAATATGGATAGAGGAAGGAAATAATGAAAATTTTTTCTAGTGCACTCCATATCTTTTTTACTATTCTTCTTTCCCCAGGGAGGGGGTATTTAAAAAGAAAAAATGGATAAAGGGTTAATTCGTTCTTGATAGCCATTTCCTTAACAAGTGAATGGGAACATACTCTGGATCGGAATCCGAAGAAAGTACTACTTGATAATTTCTACAAATTGCAAGTCCTTATTATGATTCCTTTTATGGGCAAAAATCTCTAATGTTTTAGATTTTCCATTACTAATCCTTTATGTACTTTAGTGTTCCTAACCCTTCACTAACTTTTGGTGGATTCTTCTTATGGATTATTAAGTTATAGTAATAACTAGGAGTATTCTAGTAATGGAATTCCATATCGTGAATCCTTTATTCTTGGCCGCTTCAAGATATGATGACTAATTAAAAAATATCAACCTTGGGATAAAGAGTTTACACTGCTTATGTTTACTTCCACTTTTTTCTTGTACGTAGGAAATGAGATTTTTTCTTTTTACTACAAATTTATAAGCTGTTTTGTTTCACTCATATAGCTATCTAGTTTAACTTACCAACCCAAATACTAAATAAGAAAAGGAATATAAATAGTTAATGGATTTTATAGGAAAAAGATCTATTTTAACGAATCACACGTAGAGATATTGCTAGCACACAAAAAGTTAATGGTATTTCATAACTAATGGATTGAGCAGCAGCTCGTAGACCGCCTGAAAAAGAATATTTATTATTTGAGCTATATCCTGCCATAAGAAGACCAATAGGAGCTATACTTGAAATGGCAATCCATAAAAAAACACCAATACTAAGATCGGCTAAAACAAAATGATATCCCAAAGGGATAACTAAAAAACTTAATAAAACTGATATGACTGCTATAGAGGGTCCAATGCTAAATAAAGAAATATCTCCTCGGGATGGCAGAATATCTTCTTTAAAAAGTAGCTTAGTCCCATCTGCTATAGCTTGAAGCAGGCCCAGGGGGCCAGCATATTCAGGACCAATACGTTGTTGTATCGACGCAGATATTTCTCTTTCTAACCACACAATTACGAGTACCTCTATTGTTATTCCCAAAAGGAGGGTCAAAATGGGTAGAATCGATATCAGTCCATAGACTTCTTTTAATAATTCCAATTTCGAAAAAGAATTGATAGTTTCTACCTCTACCCTATCTATTATCATTTCAACGATCAACTTCCCCCATAATGATATCTATACTACCTAATATCGTCATGATATCAGCCAATTTCATTTTTTTAACTAGCTGAGGAAGAATTTGCAAATTAATAAACCCGGGTGGACGGATTTTCCATCTCCAGGGGAAAAGGCTATCATCTCCTACTAGATAAATCCCTAATTCACCTTTTGGGGCTTCTACTCTTACATAAAGCTCTTGTCTTGACAATTCAAAATTGGGCGAAGGTTTTTTACCAAGAAATTTATACTCAAAATCATTCCATTCAGAATTATTTTCTTTCTTAAAGCGTCGGACTTCTAAATTTTCATAAGGTCCTCCAGGAATTTTTTCTACAGCTTGTTGAATTATTTTGATGGATTCCCTCATTTCACCAATTCGTACTAAATAGCGAGCTAACGAATCCCCTTCTTTTTGCCATTGGACTTTCCAATCAAATTGGTTGTAAGACTCATAAGGATCTACTTTACGAAGATCCCATTGTATTCCAGAAGCTCGTAACATCGGTCCCGATAAGCCCCAATTTACTGCTTCTTCTCCGCTAATAAAACCTACTCCTTCAACTCGCTCTAAAAAAATTGGATTCTGTGTAATAAGTTGTTGATATTCAACAACTCCGCGTAAAAAATAATCACAGAAATCTAAACATTTATCGATCCATCCATAAGGTAGATCGGCGGCTACTCCTCCGATGCGAAAGTAATTGTGCATCATTCGCATACCTGTAGCAGCTTCAAATAGATCATATATTAATTCTCTCTCTCTAAAAATATAGAAAAAAGGAGTCTGTGCGCCGAGATCCGCCATAAAAGGTCCAAGCCATAGCAAGTGAGAAGCTATCCGGCTTAATTCTAACATAATTACCCTAATATAGCTGGCTCTTTGTGGTATTTGAATATTCTCCAAGAATTCTGGTGCATTTACTGTTATTGCTTCTGTAAACATAGTAGCTAAATAATCCCACCTTGTTACATAAGGTAAGTATTGTATAATAGTTCGGTTTTCCGCGATTTTTTCCATTCCTCTGTGTAAATACCCTAATATGGGTTCACAATCAATAACATCCTCACCATCGAGAGTAACGATCAGTCGAAGAACACCATGCATTGATGGGTGTTGAGGGCCCATATTGACTATCATGAGATCTTTTCTTGTAAGCGGTAGACTCATATCCTTTCTTCCTTAATTCATTATTCCATGAAAATGGATTATTCCATGAATTCCTCAAAGCGAGGCTCATCAAAATGAAAAATCTAAGACTACTATAAGACTACTAAAAAAATAATAAAACAAGAAAAAAATTTGAACGATTAAATTACTGCTCCCGAATATTCAACTGACCGATTAATTTCTTATAACGTACTCTATTTTTCTTTGCCAAATAAGCCAGCAAACGTCGACGTTTTCCCAAAAGTCTTCGTAGACCTCTTTCCGATGAAAAATCTTTTTTGTGTAATTCCAAATGTGAAGCAAGTCTCCGTATCTTATTGGTGAAACTGAATACTTGAAATTCAACAGAACCCCTGTTTTCTTCTTTTTCTTCTTTAACCATAAATCCAAAAATTTTTCTACCTCCTTTCTTTTTCATGTATTTTTCTGATCAGGAAAAATACAAAATTATGTCAGTTATTTTGAAGTTATTCTAATCTCGTACACACACAAATTTGCAATTATTCATCTACTACTGGAATTTGGATTTATTTTATCGATGCAAATTGGATTTGGATAGAAGGGTACATTCTTTCTAATATTTTAGATA
>NW_028259756.1:12500-48973 GCF_056163025.1 Triticum urartu | reverse complement strand
ACTAATATAGTTGTAGAAAGAGTACCTCTTTTTGCCTGGACTTCAAGCAGTTTAGCTTTAACCGTGTTAATGGTCTCACATTCTTGGTTTATAGAGAATCAAAGTTGATTTACCAATGAGTCGCGAAATGCTATGGTTCTTCCATATGATTTCTGAATTTATTCAGAAGTAATTCGTCGAGATCGTGCACCCTTTTCTTATTTATCCGAAAAATACTAAAAAATATTATAAAGTGCAGCCGGATAGATCCAATCTATTCTTGAAATAGACAACTCGCACACACTCCCTTTCCAAAAAAAATCAAAACACCAACCACTACAGTTAGATTTATTAGATTTGTTGCTAAAATATCGGTATTAAGCCCGAAACTGCCAGCGGATGGCCAGTGAGCTAAAAAAACGAAAGAATGGGTTACATTTTTCATATGCTCTCCTCTTATAGATAGGACGAACAAAGAACAAAGTTTTTCGATCACTTACTTCGCTCGCCCTTTTTTGATCGGTTTTTTTAATGCAAATAGATTCAATCTAGTAATTTCTTTTAGATTAAGTCTTACGTCTTGTTTGACCGGTGAAAGACTTCCTTTGTTGAAATGTTCTGTTCCCAAAATTCCTAAAATAAAAGGAAAAAACTTTCCACTTTCCTAAACTAAGGACGGGAAATAAGAAGGTGAGCATATCTTCTAAATTAATAATACTCAACTCAGCCCTTCCTAGAATGGGGTATTATCTGTCCCGATAAATAGATAATTCCAGGAGTAATAAATAGGAGTAAATTAAATAAAGTATTGATATAATTGGAATTGTGGAAGCAAATACCAATTTACTAAAAAAAGAAAAAAGTATCTAATCGAAATCGAAAGAATTTTTTTTTTAAGATTAAACAAAAGGGTTCGCAAATAAAAGCGCTAGTGCCACAACTAGTCCATAAATTGTTAAAGCTTCCATAAAAGCTAGACTAAGCAATAAAGTACCTCGTATTTTACCTTCTGCTTCTGGCTGTCTCGCAATACCTTCTACAGCTTGTCCTGCAGCAGTACCTTGACCAACTCCAGGTCCAATAGAAGCAAGCCCTACGGCCAATCCAGCAGCAATAACAGAAGCAGCAGCAATTAGTGGATTCATGGTGAGTAGTTCCTCGTGTCAAAAAAAAGAAATGGTTAAGGATACAATCAACCAATAAATTCTTACTTCTAAGCTCTATTGGGGAGAAGTAAAGTAACTAAAAAGTACAAATTGAAATCAAATTGAAATGATAATGTGAATTGTCCGAACTACATAGAAGGGAATTCCATATCCATATATCGGATTAGATAATGAATCTAACCTAGGAATATATAATATAATATCCTATATATATACATTTGTTTCTTCTATTTTGTTTGCATATTTTCTCATTTTCTATTGAATCGGATTCTAAAATCATTGCTTAAAGTGGAAACCTGCATAAAAGAGGACTCCACTTATAGACATTAAGGATATTATAGTATAGATCTAGCCTGACTCCACCCTCCTTAATGCATATATACTTTGAAAATTCCATAATATAGTCTATTCTATTCTCTCTCCTACAACTCTAGGCTATATATTCATACGCATTTCTAACTATTTTTTTGCAACCAAGCAGATTATCTGGAACCATGCATGAATTGAGCTAAGCTGCAAAAAAAAAAAATACTATTTCCAAAAAGAGTCAATTCAATGATGACCCTCCATGGATTCACCTATATAGGCTGCGGCTAATGTTGCAAAAATAAGAGCTTGAATACCGCTTGTAAATAATCCAAGAAACATGACGGTATAGGGATTACTAAGGGGACTAAAGAAACAAGAACAACAACGACTAATTCATCCGCCAATATATTCCCGAAAAGTCGAAAGCTAAGCGATAATGGTTTTGTGAAATCTTCTAGGATGTTAATTGGTAAAAGGATTGGAGTTGGTTTAATATATTTCTCGAAATAGCTCAATCCTTTTTTGCTAAGACCAGCATAAAAATATGCCGCTGACGTGAGTAAAGCTAAAGCAACAGTAGTATTTATATCATTCGTGGGCGCTGCTAATTCCCCATGGGGTAACTCTATAATTTTCCAAGGTAAAAGAGCACCCGACCAATTCGAAACAAAAATAAAAAGGAACATAGTTCCAATAAAGGGAACCCAGGGACCATATTCTTCTCCAATCTGAGTTTTGCTCAAGTCTCGAATAAACTCAAGGACATATTCAAAAAAATTCTGACCGTCGGTCGGGATGGTTTGTGGATTCCGAACAGCTATGACAACTGAACCTAGCAAGATAGTAATTACGACCCAAGAAGTGATGAGTACTTGGGCATGAATTTGGAAACCTCCTATTTGCCAATAGAAGTGTTGGCCTACTTCTACACCCGATATATCGTATAACCCCTTGAGTGTTTTAATGGAACAAGGTATAATATTCATATTGTCCTCTGATAAAAATTGAACTTCAAAAAAGGAATTCTTTTGATTCAACCATCTCTTTCTCAACTCAGCAACTTGAAGTATTAATCTTATATTTAGGATACCAAGAAAGCACATCAGATCATAATATATATCAATACCCTCTAATATATATCAATATTCCCCTTCTTTTTTCTATGCAAAAAAAATTCTATGCAAAAAAAAAGATATAGTAAAGTAAGTGATTCCATAAATTTACGCAGTTGCCCAAGAATTCACTATATATTCTTAATCAACGATTTCTTATATAGAGAGAACGGCCCTCACAAATTGAAAATACTAATTTGTTAAGAATCAATCGAATTGAAGTCATAGTGTCATCGTTGGCTGGAATCGATATATTCGCGAGATCCGGGTCACAATTTGTATCGACTAAAGAAATAGTAGGAATCCCCAAAATGGCACATTCCCGAAGAGCTATATACTCTTTTTGCTGATCAAGGACGATCACAATGTCTGGCAATCTCGTCATATATTTGATCCCGCCGAGATACCTTTGCAAAGTAGATAATTTTCTCTTCAAGATTGCCACATCTCTTTTTGGGAGATGGTGGAATTTTCCCATTTTTTCTTCTGCTCTTAAGTCTCTAAATTGAGAAAGTCTAGTTTTCGTAATCGACCAATTCGTTAACATACCACTGAACCACTTTTTATTAACATAATGACAACGAGCCCTTATTGCAGCTGATGCTACTAAATCTGTTGCTCTTTTTTTGGTACCAACAATTAAGAAACTTTTTCCCTGACTTGCTGCATCAAAAACTAAATCACAAGCTTCTGATAAAAAACGAGCCGTTCTAGCGAGATTTATAATATGAGTACCTTTACGCTTTGCCGAAATGTAAGGGGCCATTTTAGGATTCCATTTCTTAATACCATGACCAAAATGAACTCCTGCTTCTATCATCTCTTTCAAATTAATGTTCCAATATCTTCTTGTCATTTTTTCCACACTTCCTTTTTTTTAATCCTACCATTCCATTACGGAATTTAGTTCTTTTTGAAGATTAAGAAAGATCCGAAATAGCTTGAAATAAATAATAATTGTTCCGAGAGAACCTTGTACTAAGATAAGAGTTGGCCATTGATACATGGTATAAACATAACCACCTTAATGAATTAACTGACTTGTTTTACTTATTAAAATAAAAATCTTAAAAATCTAAAATTTGACCTGTTAGTGTTCTAAGTTCAAAAGTCTAGTAAAGTAAAAAATATTTTTATGGGGGTTCTTATGTCTCATAAAAATTGTTTGTTACGTCAGAATCTGAAGAAACTAATTCTGTATGGAGAAACAAAAAATCTCTCATTTCCGACGCGAATAGATTTTTTTTTTTTATTTCGAAATAAAGGTTCTTGTCTTGTGGGGAACGATGCACAAATTTTTGGAATCCGGTACCAACAGGTATAATCCCCCCCAGAACTACGTTTTCTTTCAAGCCTTTCAACCAATCAATGCGACCTCGTAGGGCAGCTTTTGCTAAAACTCGAGCAGTTTCTTGAAAACTTGCTTCAGATATGAAACTTTGGGTATTCAGGGAAGCCCTTGTTATTCCCAATAAGATTGCCCGATAATAGATCGATTCATCCAAAGCTCGTCCTGCTCGTTCCGCTCGCAATAGTCCGATTAATTCCCCAGGCGAAAAAACATTAGACATTCCATCTTCGGAAACCCGCACTTTTGATGTTACTTGGCGTATAATAATCTCTATATGTCTATTATGGATCTGTACCCCTTGGGATCGATAAACCTTTTGGATTTTATTAACCAAAGAGATACGACTTTGGGCTATGGTTAGCTCAGCTCCAATCAAGAATCCCCAAGGGACCCCAAGAATTCTTGGTATACGCTCATTCCAATCCTCAATTCTCCTTTCGAGATTCGGGGATAATGAATCAATTGAACGCGCTTCAAAGATTTGTTCCACTTTTGGAAGACCTTGCGTTATGTCACTAGATCTCGATTTTTCATATATAAACGTAACTAACCTATCTCCCTTGTAAAGGATTTCTCCATAATGACCATTAACAGTTGCTCCTGTAGTGGCCAAATAAGGTTTAGCTGCTCTTATAACAAAGGAATTCATATTTACAATGAAAATTTGACCGGATTTTTTTATGTGCGATTTAAATAGACATACATTTTCACAAATAAATTGTCCAAGGTGAATTATTGCCAATGTCTCTTCCAAGAATCATGATGGACAAAGTGACAATTCAAAAGGAATGGATCCAACATTATGTTACTATCGAAATTAGAAATCCTTTTATTTTCATCTATTAAAGAGTATTTAAGTTCTTGAAGTACTTGGAAGGTTTGTTTTAAATTGTCAACGAACAAATATTTTTTTAACAGGATTTTATTATGCGTTAGTAAATAGTAAGATGAAGAAAAATGCGATATACTAGCTACAATAGCGCCTAAGGGCCCAAAAATTTCTCGAATAGGAATTCTAGGATTCCATTCTTTTATCGCATTGGGATGTTTTGAATTCTTGAATAAACCAATTCGAGAACAGTTGGATGCCGACAAAATCATCAAAGAGTGGTATTCTTTATTTCGATTCAACAAAGTGCCAATAGCTTCTGGATGTTGGCTAAGTGATTCAATCTTCGCCTTGGAATAAAAAGAATTGATATTGGCGCGATCTAACCTATTATGGGGAATCGGTCCTGCACTTGTCCTACCATACCTTTTTCGTGTATACGAAATAGTGGACTTGACTAACTCAATTCTTAGGAAATCGCGAATAAGATCATTTGCTCTTACCTCAACAAGGGAAGCACCAGCCTTTTCTTTTTCTTCTTGTTCCCAATTCACTACTAAGCAAGTTCTAACAAATTGACTATTTGTGTGATAAATTCTTTGAGTTAACTTGCTATTTTCATGAGAAATAAAATTGACAAGTCGAATTTGGAGATTATTTTCTTCTTGCAAGAGATCCTGCGGGAAAAGTGTTGCTAAATTTCTTCCTTCGTCCATTTCATATGCCACTGTAGGGCGAACGGAAACAAAATACTTTTCCTTGCTCTTGAGAATTTTTTTCCGTTGAACATAGACCCAATTTTTCCTTTTTTTTGATTCCTTAGAATCTTTTTTTTGTCTTTCTGGCGGTATCAAACAGCCACCTAATATCTTATCCGCCTCTTCAGGAAAATGAATATCTCCGGAAAATATTTTGAGTTCCGTATGGCTTTTTTTTCTCTTCACTCGGACCAGTCCGCCTAGTCGACTTCTTGTATTTTTTGTGAGTTGTGTATTCACTCCAATAATACTATTGTCAAGTATCTTTAGGGATGAAGATCTCGGCAAGATATGAAGTTCTTGAAGAATGAAAAAAAACCGATCTACTTCTTTTTGGTATTTTAGACTAAATTCTTTTGTTCCTCGATGCTCAATCAAACCCTCTTTTTTTAAGATGGAATCTTCCTCTGGGCTCTCGTATTCGTCCTCTGAATCTTCTTCTGAGTCTTCCTCTAAAGTACCATATTTTTCCTCTGCGCTTTCCCCGGGGCTGCCATATTCGTCTTCTGAGTCTTCCTCTAGAGTTCCATATTCGTCCTCTTGGGTCCTATATTTGCTCTCTGGGCTCCCATATTCCTCTTCTGAGTCTTTCTCTAAAGTCCTATATTCGTTCTCTGGGTTCCCATATTCGTTTTCTGGGCTCCCATATTCGTCTTCTAGGGTTTCATATTCGTATTCGTCTTCTAGGATTCCATATTTAGATTCTTCTAGGGTTTCATATTCATATTCGTCCTCTCGGGTCCTGTATTCGTCTTCTAGGGTCTCATATTCCTCTTCTGAGTCTTCCGCTCGAGTCCTATATTCTTCTTCTAGGGTCCTATATCTAAATTTAACAATTCCTGAACCCTTTTTATCTTTTCTGTATCGGGGATCGTCAAAATAAGCAAAAATAGTATTTCTACGTAAAACACCCATAAGGGGGATTTCAATCGAAATCCCAAAACAGGATATTAGTTCTTTCTCTTGTTCTTGATGATATTGTAATGGAATGACGAACCTATTTCTTCGCTTTTTCGCCAACAAATCTGAATTATCTTGAAAAATAGAAGGATAGATAAAATTCCAATGGCCATTGGACATGATTCGATCCGACGTTGAATAATCAAGAATTTCCCTATCTTTTTTACCATAAGTATTCATTTGATCTTGATCCTTGTGGAGTGAAAAAGACGCTATACTGGATCTGCACATACTTACTGACAATATCCATAAATGGCTTGTTTTTGGTAATCGGCGAAGATTACCATATTGATATTCGGGCGCATGGTAAACATCAGTACTCCAGTGCATTTCGCCGTCTGATTCAGAATAAATATGCTTTTGTACCCTTTCTTTAAAATGTAAAGTGGACGTTCCGGCACGAATCTCCGCAATTACTTGTTCGGATTTTACATATTGATCATTTTGCACTAGAATCAAGCTTTTTGAGGGAATATTCACACTATATAGAATATCTTGACTCTGAATAGTTACATGCAAGTCTATATAACATAGAAAAGCAGGCTGCCCATGACGGGTACGTGTGGGGTGAACCAAATTCTCATTGAATTTTATTTTTCCATTCGAAGGGGATCGTACAAGGTCGGCAGTACCCCCTGTGAATACTCCGCCAGTATGAAAAGTTCTTAATGTTAGTTGAGTCCCTGGCTCCCCAATTGATTGACCTGCAATAATACCTACGGCTTCTCCCAATTCGACCAGATCACTATGAGTAGGACTCCGGCCATAGCATAATTGACAGATCCAAGAAGTGCTTCGGCAAGTAAAGGGGGTTCTAATATATATTGGTTGTGCTCGAAATGGTTGTGCTCGAAAGGCAGTTATGAATCGATTGACTAATCCAATTCCAATATCTTGATTTCGCGCGGCAATGCATCGTGAACCGATATATATATCGTCTGCTAATACACGACCAATTAGTGTTTGGACAAAAAGTTTTTCCGTCATCCCATTTTGAGGACTTACAGAAATACCTCGGATAGTACCACAATCTCTTCTACGCACAATAATATGTTGAACTACTTCAACAAGTCTACGTGTAAGATATCCAGCATCTGCTGTTCGCACAGCAGTATCTACAACCCCTTTGCGGGCTCCATAGCAGGAAATTATATATTCTGTCAAAGAAAGTCCCTCGCGTAAATTGCTTTGAATAGGTAAATCAATCATTTGTCCTTGAGGGTCCGACATTAATCCTCTCATACCTACTAATTGGTGTACTTGAGATGCATTTCCTCTGGCTCCTGAAAAAGACATTAGATAGACTGGATTAGAAGGATCCGTTATCCGAAAATTTGAATTCATTTCTTGTTTCAAATATTCACTTGTCGCATACCATATCTCAACAGATTGGCGTAATTTTTCTACCGCGTGTACAGCCCCATAATAATAGTGTTTCTCCAAAAGAAAACTCTGTTGTTCCGCGTCTTGGACTAACCATCCCTTAGAGGGTATTGTTAAAAGATCCTCGATTCCTAACGAAATCGATGTAGTAGTGGCTTGATGGAAGCCCAGAGTCTTTAGTTGATCCAGTATATGGGATGTATATCCCATTCCAAAATGATCTATTAATCTGCTAATAAGTCGTTTCATACCAGTTCCGTCTATCTCTTTATTATGAAAGACCAGATTGGCCCGTTCCGCCATACATAAGTACCCCCTTTTCGGCTGAGTAGGATTCGACAATTGCTGAGTAGGATTCGACAATGGGCCTGAGTCAGTGATTCGAAAATTTAATTAACTTAATTGCCTCAATCTCAATCTGGATTCGCGTGGCAAATAATGATGATACTAGGGAAATCGGAATGCCCCCGAAAGGGGAGGGGCATCGCCGAATCTAACTTTCTTGTTTAGGTAGTGTATGAATAGGCCTGACTAAATCCTTGTATGGCTTCCTCTATTTCTCTATAAAAAGAAATATGACCAAGAGTGGTTCGAATGTATATCGAACGAATTTCTTTTTTTCTATTTCCCATTATTAGATAGTGGGCATAAATCTCATGATAAGTCCCCAAAGATTCATATTGAACTTCAATCGGAACTTCTCTTGACCCAATGACGCGTTGATCCAGGTTCCATCGTAGCCACAAGGGACTATCTAAACTGATTAGTTTTTGTCTATAAGCTCCCAGTGCATCATAAGAACTAGAAAAATGGGGTTCTTTATCTTTCCTATATTTAAAATTATTATTATTATTGTAATTTACTTTTAGATTTGGGTAGTTTCTGCAACTATTATATCTATTTGCACAAATACCTCGACGCTTTCCAATCGTTAATACATAAAGCCCGATAAGCATGTCTTGGGTTGGTACGCAAATAGGATCCCCAATAGCGGGAGATAAGAGATTCATATGAGAAAACATAAGTAAACGGGCTTCTGCCTGAGCTTCCAAGGATAAAGGTAGATGAACAGCCATTTGATCTCCATCAAAGTCCGCATTGAAACCCTTACACACTAATGGGTGTAAAGAAATAGTACGCCCCTCTACTAAAGTGGGTTGAAAGGCCTGTATGCCTAATCTATGCAGGGTAGGTGCTCTATTTAACAGTACAGGATGTCCCCGCATAACTTCTTGAAGTATTTCCCATACAATGGGTTCTTTTTCCCAAATTTTCCTTTTAGCAATCCTTACATTAGAAGTGGCGCGTTTCGTGATTAAATCGCGAATTACAAATAGCTGAAAAAGCTTTATTGCTATCTCTAGAGGTAATCCACATTGATGTAATGAAAGCGAAGGACCCACAACAATGACAGAACGCCCCGAGTAATCGACCCGTTTCCCAAGCAGAGTCTCGCGAAACCTTCCCTCTTTACCTTCAATTACATCTGAAAGTGATTTGTATACTTTATTGTGACCATCCCTCGTCGGTTGCCCGCGGGACCCACTATCAAGAAGTGTATCCACGGCTTCTTGTACCAATTTTTCCTGGCACATTACTAAATCTGCTGGCGCTAATTCACTTCTTTTTAATAGATAGGCAAGATTGTTGTTCCGACGGATAACTCTCTTATAAAGTTCATTAATGTCTGAAGTCACTACTTTATCTCCAGACCTATAAACAATAGGTCTCAATTCGGGAGGAAGAACCGGTAATAAGCACAAAACCATCCATTCTGGTTCTACATTTGTTTGAATAAAATGTTTCGCCAATTGCATGCGTCTAATCAAAAAAACTTTTCTTATTCGTCTTTTTCTATCTTCCCACTCATCTCCACTATACCCCTCGTCTTCTAATTCCTTCCATTCGACCAAAGAATTCTCTATAATAATTCGCAAATCCAAATCTGCTAATTGTTCTCTAATAGCACCTGCTCCTGTCGCAATTTCCCGATTTCGAAATGTTGCAAAGCCTGGGGTAGAAAAAAAGGGAGAAATGCTGTGGTTACAGGATGCAATTTCCTCTTCGAATAAACCTCGTAATCGTAAAAAAGTGGGTTTTTTAGTGCTGGGCCTAGCAAAAGAGAAATCGCCGTATACTAGGCCCTCCAACTTCTTAAGAGGTTTATCTAAAAGATTCGCGATATAACTAGGAAGACCTTTCAAATACCACACATGAGTCACGGGACATGCGAGTTTGATGTATCCCATTTGATATCTTCGTATCCGAGAATCCACAAATTCGACCCCGCATTTTTGGCAAAATCTTTCGTCTTCGTTTTCAGCTCCGCTCGCTCGAGAATTGCCACAAGCGCAAATCCCGCTTTTTATGGGTCCAAAGATTCTTTCGCAAAACAATCCATCTTTTTCTGGTTTATCGGTTTTATAATGAAAAGTAGAGGGCCTTGTGACTTCGCCAACGACTTCTCCATTAGGTAGGTTTTTGTTAGCCCAAGCCTTTATTTGTTGAGGGGAAACGAGTCCAATTTGAAGTTGTTGATGTTTATATTGGTCAATCATAAAATAGAAATAAGAAAAGAATTTATATTTATTCCGATCAAACTTCCTCCCTATTAACCTGGAAGTTCTTTTCAGATACAAGGAAATGATTCAGTTCTAGAGCCAAAGATCGTAGTTCTCGAACGAGCACTCGAAAAGATTCTGGAGGATCCTCATGATTAGGTATTCTTTTTCCCCAGATCGTAGCATTAAGTATTTCTTGGCGAGCTATAAGATGGTCAGATTTATAAGTAAGTATCTCTTGTAAAATATGAGCAACACCAAATCCTTCTAAAGCCCAAACTTCCATTTCTCCTACTCGTTGTCCCCCTTGCTTGGCTCTTCCTCTAACCGGTTGTTGTGTAACAAGTGAGTAGGGCCCAGTAGAACGCCCATGAATTTTCTCATCAACTTGATGAATTAATTTTAAGATATAGGACTTCCCTATTAGAACAGGTTGCTCAAAGGGGTCGCCTGTTCTTCCATCAAATATTCTGCTTTTTCCCGGGTACTCGGGTTCAAATACCCATGGATTTTTTGTTTCTTTACTGGCTTCATATAATTCTGAAAACACAAGTTTTCTTGAAGCCTCTTGCTCATATCTCTCATCAAAGGGTGCTATTCTATAATGTTTCTTTAGCAGATCCCCCGCTAATCCGAGCGAGCTTTCAAATATTTGTCCCACATTCATTCGGGAGGGTACTCCTAAGGGATTGAAGACCATATCAACGGGTGTTCCATCTTGCAAATAGGGCATATCTTGCCTAGGCAAAATTTTGGAAATGATCCCTTTATTCCCATGTCTTCCGGCTACTTTATCCCCAACTTTGATTTCACGTTTCTGTAAAATATATACACGAACCATTATGTCGAGCGGGTCCCTTTGGATCCATTTCACATCGATAACGCGCCCTCTTCCACCTATAGGTAATTTCAGAGAAGTTTCTTTTGAAGTGGAAACCTCAAGGCCAAATATGGCCCGTAATAATCCAGCTTCCGCGATATAAGATGATTCGCTCGCTATCTGAGGCGTTAATTTACCTACTAAAATATCACCAGTTTCTACCCAGGATCCCAACCTAACAACTCCATTTCTGTCCAAATTGCGGAGTAAATGTTCTTCTAGATGTGGTATTTCTTTAGTGATTTTTTCAGCGGAGCCCTGGCTTGTCGTATCCGTCTGAATTTCATATTTCCGGATGTGAAAAGAGGTATAAATATCTTCATATACCAAACGTTCGCTAATTAGTACTGCGTCTTCAAAATTGTAACCTTCCCATGGCATATAAGCTACTAATACGTTTTTTCCTAAAGCAAGTTCGCCCCCAATTGTAGCAGCTCCTTCTGCTAAAATTTGTCCTTTTTTAATGGATTTACCCCGTGGAACCCGGGGTTTTTGGTGCATACAAGTATTTTTGTTAGAGCGACGGTGGTTAACTAAAGGAATACTTATAGTCTTCCCACTACTTGATAAAAGTATCTTATGACTATCAGTAGAAATGATCTTTCCCTCGCGTTCGGCTATAATGGAAACCCTCGAATCTAGAGCTGTTTGGCGTTCCAATCCAGTTCCAACAATGCATTTCTCGGACCGAGAAAGCGGAACTGCTTGGCGCTGCATATTAGAACTCATTAAAGCCCGATTCGCATCATTGTGCTCAATAAAAGGAATGAGAGAACCCCCAATAGAAAAATATTGGAAAGGAAAAATACTTCTAACATGAATCTGTTCCCATGCAATAGTCAAGAATTCTTGACGGTATCTAGCCGGAACAACCTGTTCTTCCTGAATACCTTGATTCAAGGACAAAGAATTTCCTGCTGCTATCATATAATATTCATCTCTATTTGGTGATAGATAAACCACCTGTCTCTCTTTTTTTTCTTTTGCTTTCTCAGCAGATATTTCATAAAACGGACTCTCTATGGATCCCCACAAGTGATCAATTCTCGCATGAATTGTTAAGGATCCAGTAAGTCCAACATTGATTCCTTCAGACGTGTCAATTGGACAAATACGCCCATAGTGACTCGGATGAATATCTCGGCTCCGAAAACTTGCGGTTCTCCCCGTCAACCCTCCAGGACCTAAACAACTCACTTTTCGCCCATGAACAGTTTGTGTCAATGGATTCGTTTGATCAAAAACTTGAGATAACGGGTATGTGCCAAAAAAGGTCTCATAAGTAGTTATTAATAAAATTGAAGTTGAAGTTGGAGTTACCAAAGTTTGGGGAGTCGGTTTCGATTGACGTATGAATACTCTACGAATAGTTTTTTGAACTGCATGTTGTAAACGACCAAGAGCCAATCCGAATTGATCTTGTAACAGATCCGCAACCGAACGAATACGTTTATTTTTCAAGTGATTCATATCGTCATCGTCAAGTATACCCGTTCCAAATTTCATTCCAATCAAATGATCCGTAGCGGCCAATACATCTCGTGGTAACAAGAATGTATTGTTCTGAGGAATATCAAGATTAAGTCTCCGATTCATATTTCGTCGACCAATCCTTCCTAATTCACATTTTTGTTGAAAAAATTTCTTTTGTAATTCCTCGCATAAGGACTCCGAAAATACCAGGTCCCCACCTACACAAGCAAATTGTTGATAAAACTCCAAAATAGCTTTTTCTTTTGACTCAATCCTCTTCTTCTCTTTAGCATTCGGGAAAGACAAGAAAATTTCAGGGTAGGAAACATTATCCAGAATTTCTCTTAGATTCGAACCCATAGCTGATGATAGAACTAGAATAGATATCTTTTGTTTTCTACTCACGCGAGCCCATATCCTTTCTTTTTTATCAATTGCTAATTCCGATCTCCCCCCCCAATCTGATATTATAGTGCCAGTGTAGATAGAAATTCCCTTATGATCTAATTCCGAGCGGTAGTAAATACCAGGACTTAGCAATATTTGATTGATCACAATTCGGTATATTCCATTTATAATAAAGGTTCCTAAGGAATTCATTATAGGAATGTTTCCGATAGAAATGGTTTGCTTTTGCACATCGAAACCAAAAATTAATCTCGCAGATACATATAATTCGGAAGAATAGGTGAGTGATTCATACACAGCATCTCTTTCTTTTATCGAGGGTTCTAGCAGTTGATATCCTTTCGCAAATAATTGAAATGCAATTTCGTGATCTGGATCTTTAATTGTTGGAAACTTGTCAAGTTCTTCTGCCAAGGCTTGATTAATGAACCTACAAAATCCCTCGAATTGGATCTGACTAAATCCGGGTATTGTGGACATTCCCTCGTTTCCATTCCGGAGCATCTTAATCTTAAGTTTCCTGTTTATCAAAGAAAAATTCCATTATCAGCTCACTCTTCATCAATCCCTATGGATCGATCTAGCAATCATGGAATCTATATTCTGTTTACTGAATCACATGAAATTCTAGGGAACTCCACATACGTATTTCATATATGTATTTCATACATATGAATAGAGACCATTTGGACGAAAGTTCGAGTTTGCCAGGGGTACAAATGAAATGAAAATGAATTGATAAAACATTCCTACAAAAAAAATTCTGCCACTTATACTTTATGTTATGATATTCTAATCAGATTGGATGGCAAAGATTTCTCATTTTATCTCCTTTCTATGAATGTAATAAAGCCGTAATATAATATACTAGAAAGTTTGACTTTACTTCGATTTAGAATAGCGTGCTTACTTTAATTTCTCAAAATAATTTGAGGGTTCTTTTTTATTTCGGATCGGAGTAGTATAATTGCTAGAAAATTCAGTATTTCATTGTGGAATTCTAAAATAAAGTAAGTCCCTTTTTTAAGTACATGCCAATCTAGTTATCCACCTCTCCCCATATCCATGCTTTTCTTTTATCGTAATTTCACTTGGGTACGCCAAGATAGTCAGGTTATACTCTATATCAGAGCAAATTTCCTTTTTTTATTCAAGATATTTAATTTAATACTTTGAAAAATTAAAGCATGATTCCCCATAGAGATATGTACATAAAGGGGATCTTTGGATAATAATGCTGTTCGGACCTAAAGTTTACCTATACACGGATTAAGCATAAAGCCATAATATTTTATTATGCCATTGAAGGGGGGGGAGATAATACCGATTTAAGAGTAGTTCACTACTGCAATAAAAAAAAGAGAATTCTAGTTAACGGTTCCAATTTATTCTGAATTTTGCAGCCTGTGAATAGAAATCCACTTTTTCTTCTTTTTCATCTCAATAGAAAGAAATGGGAAGTTTTATTGTGTTAACAATGTATGTTTTAAGATAGAATCTATCGAGGAGAATAATAGAAACTGGATCAAAAAAAGCAGGAATAGATTTTTTGAAAAAGATTGGAAAAAAGTAAGTAGAATTATATTCAAAATAAAAGGGGCTTTTCGTAAGAAAACGTGGATGAATACTTGCTGTTTTCTAGATTTTTGATCGGATTTTTTGGCGGCATGGCCAAGCGGTAAGGCAGGGGACTGCAAATCCTTTATCCCCAGTTCAAATCTGGGTGCCGCCTGATCAATAAAATACTTAGGTTTTTTTTATAGTGCTGATCGAATTCGATAAATTTTTACTTCGCATAAGTTCGGGCAAGAGAGTAACTGGGCCTGCCGATACTGGGTTTAGAGAAACCATACCATAGTTCTATCCTCAAACTAGGGTTAGGGTTTGTTTTGACGGTAGTGGCCAAAATGGTTATCAATAGGGGTGAGGTAGTGTTTCCTTATTCTTTTATTATATGAATTTGAATTGGTTCTTAATTGAGATTCGATTTGATAATTTTAAAATACGAGGATAAGATGTCAGAAATCTTGGTATCCAAAGAAAGGTCCCTAAGGGGCATTCTTTTTTTTTTTCAATCTAAGATTCAAGAAGGGACTCCACGAAAGAATATCAAGACTTACTAATTATTATACATTTTTTTATCGTACATCTTATGTTACCTACATACACTAAAGTAAGGACTACTTAATTCTAACGAGAATCAGATTAAATAGGTCGATCAAAAATCAATTTAGGAGTTGTATTATGGATAAAATCTCTTCATTCTTTCATAGAATGATACAAAGCAAGGCTGCAGGGTTTAGGTCAAAAATAAACATTAGGTAAGGTAGGTATCCAATAAATATTTATCTATCGATAATTTTATGGTATATTCGGGCGTCCTTTGCTTAAAAAAAAAAAAAAGAGTAACAAAAGGAATAAAAAATCTTCCTATTCCCGCTTCTTCTATTCAGGACATCATTCCCGTACTCTTTCTTTTTTAAGGAAAAAAGGGCTATAGTATCTCGTATTTTTAATGCTCTCTAATTCTACCAGAATTCCTATAAGAATTTGTTAGGAGTAAATTCCTTGAACTGATTGATCCATGGCCTTAGGGCGGAATCCCTTTTTGACTCTGTACCCTTGATTCCACTATGATTATTGATCAATAGTAGAATAATCCCTTCATAGAAATAGGAGACATAATTTAGATGGATATAGTAAGTCTCGCTTGGGCTGCTTTAATGGTAGTCTTTACATTTTCTCTTTCACTAGTAGTATGGGGAAGGAGTGGACTCTAGGGATACTACTAATTGATTAAGTAATCAAATTGTTGTATCAATTCTTTTCTTTAATGGATCATTTTGCATTAATCATTTTGTCAAACGTTATTCTTTAATCTTTTTCTTTAGTTTTGTTTCACTCCTGTAAGAAACTCTTGTATTGTAAGTTGTAATGTAAGAAAGAGCCATTATACCAATTCAGAATTTCTACTAGAAATGACGAATGGTTAAAAAAAGTTCTATACATAAGAAAATTAGACTTTCTTCCACGGAACTATTCACGGCATATCACACATTTTCCATTTCCTTTTACTTTTTACTATAGTCTATTCTTCATATTATTTTTCTTTCCTTCCATGGATTCTTTGGTCAAGAATTGTCTTAGATTTTTTTATTTTGACCTGATTGAAATTAAGTGGATGCAATGAAAAAAGAAATTGAATTAGACTACTTAACTATTTCAATCTACTAATCTATTCTATGTAGATTCAAAGATAATATAATAGAAAGAATCTAAAGTGTCGTAGAAAAAACTATATGTAGTTCTTTCTACCACACTTTAAGATTCCAACCAGATCCTTTCATTTAAGACTTGGATTTTTTTTATTTAATCCCTTTTTAATTTCTTCAATGATTAATTGGAATTCCAATTAATTATTTTGGCTGACTGTTTTTACATAAATAATAAGTAAAAAAGAAGTAGGAACTAGAATGAACAGTGCAGTAGCAATAAATGCGAGAATATTGACTTCCATAACCTCTTTATTTTTTATTTTCACAATAACTCGGGATGTAATCCCATGGAGAGGAAAAAGGGGTATCTTGTAAATTCAAGGGTAGGGCTTGCATTCTGATAATACTGAATCAATTCAATATTATGAATATCGGATCTATCAAATCAATTCATGGATGAGAGTTATATTTCACGGATGAGAGTTATATAGTATAACATAGGAAGATCCTCTATCCACACTAAGACCAAAATGGGTTTTTTGATTGGATTAGGAATTCCCTCTTTTTTAATCCTTTTCTACTTTTTCTTTTCTATATCTCTAACCCACGAGCTTTCTTAATCTTATACTTTCTTAATCTTATACAATTTCCCTTCCTTTTTCTTATAGTTATACATACAATTATGTATGTATTATATGACCAACTTTCACTTTCTATGGGTCACATAGACATCCAAATAAGCAGTAGAAGTGAGATGGGGAAAAGAGGTCTGAAATAAAAAGGGAATACGATTTATGTATGGATTCCGGTAAAATACCGGTACTCTATTCCATAAGAGTGGAATAGGAAATTAAGATGAGGATGGTATCATCATAAAGAAAGATAGAGTAATATAATATCCTAAATTCTACTAATCCACATATCGTATGTGTGTCTTTCTTTATCGATTGGGAGTAGTGAAAAAAAAATTCCTATATGCCCTCCCTCCCTCTTTAATGAGAGATGCAAAATAAAAAAGTGAAGTAAGGGTGCCCTGTGGGTATTTGATCTTGCTCCCTGCCCCTTTTTTTCATGGAAAAAGGAAATATCAATTTCTCCATTCATTGAACCCTAGTTCGGGACTGACGGGGCTCGAACCCGCAGCTTCCGCCTTGACAGGGCGGTGCTCTGACCAATTGAACTACAATCCCCGCGGGGTGTATGGCATACCCATTCTTAAATAGAACCATAAGAAGATTCGATTCGTCTTTCGTACTCTAAGAAATAGACGAATCATATACTACATACCCACATATTATATTATACGTGGGTATAGTGAGAGTGACATAACTAGTATGTCGTGATTTTTTATCACTAAAAATGGATAATAATCCAGCCTTCAATAAGAAAAACTCTTTTGTTTGTAAGAAAGGAATGAGAGAGATATGGATTAGAAAAAAAAATTTCCCTTTTTTCTTTATCTTTTATTTCTATAGATCAGACATTTTATTTTATGGAAGAAAAACAAAAGGATTTAGTTCATACTCACGAAGCCCTAGATTTTTGGTTTGGGCCGAGCTGGATTTGAACCAGCGTAGACATTGTCAACGAATTTACAGTCCGTCCCCATTAACCACTCGGGCATCGACCCAGGAAGAATTTATTCTAGGGTTTTTGCTAATCTATGATTAACCTCCTTTCATAATACTCCCTACCCCCAGGGGAAGTCGAATCCCCGCTGCCTCCTTGAAAGAGAGATGTCCTGAACCACTAGACGATAGGGGCATCACTAGACGATAGGGCCATATACAACCGCTCGTGATTATACTATAATCATAGTATGAGCAGTTTTTTGGAATTGTCAATATACTCGAAAAGTATAAATAGATCCAAAGCAAAGAGTTTTTCCAACTTTTCTGTTATGTTTTCATCTAGGATTTTTTTTAGTTGATCGTTATAGATTAATTCTCCGTGCTTCATTTAGTGTTCATACCAAAAATGCATCCATCCCGCACTAAGTCATAAAATTCTCTAAAAATATAGAGAAAGTTTCAAAAACAAAGAAAAAAAGTGAATCAATTTAGTAGAAAAGTACTCTATCAGATTCGAACCAACGACTTACGTCTTAGCACGAGATTACTCTACCACTAATTTAAAAAGCCCTTTATCGGATTTGAACCGATGACTTATGCCTTACCATGGCATTACTCTACCACTGAGTTAAAAGGGCTTTTTATTTAATTCAAAAATTAGCCACTTGGATTTCCCATTATGGGTCTACTGCATAATGTACATATTATATATATAATATATAGAGATAGAGAGAGAGACATTATGTAGAGATTGTATATGTATATATCGATATCTTGAGAGCTCAAAATAAAATTAATAAAAAAAAACATACCCTACATAACATATCCAACTCTTCTTGGTTCAGGGTTTTCCGTTTCCGAAGACTAGTAAAATAGGCGGATTCTGGAACCCCAAGGATTCAACGGTATATGGATATGGAAAATATAAGATTTCCGATCCTAGCGGGAAAAGGCGGGGAACAGATACCCAATAGGATATAGGATCCTTGGGAGGAACTTTTGGTAATGGCCTTGATCCTCTATGCTATTTTTTATGTGTTCTTAGTTCTATTGAACTTTTTGCATTCTTTTAAACAAGAATCTAATAAACTAGAATTGAGTCAGTGGAAAAAAGGAGAGAGAGGAAAGTGTTAAATGGAGAGAGTCGACTAATCAGAGACTTTTAGGATCTTCTTTACATCAGGTAAATCTGTCGGCCCTGTCCGTTTTTTTCTTTAAGTTACGACTCTTTGCTGCTTACTTCTATCAAGCCATAGGGAAAGTCTATGATGAATTTGGAAAACTCATCTCACTCTTACTCTATGGCTCGGACTTAATGGGGGAAGAAAACATCTTCCATAATTTCTTTTTTGTTCAATTCTGGACAAAAAAGAAAAGGAAAAAAGGAATTTATAGGGACAGTGTTACCCCCTATATCCCCTAGTTTATATTGTAGGAATAATAAAACAATTTAGCAGTCTGACACACTTACGTCCTTGCAAAGTAAATAATTATTATTGTAGTCGTAACCGTAGAATAGGATCCTAATCAAAATAAATACATTTGGTTCAGGCGCTATTAGCATGGTAAGAAAAGATTTTTTTTACAGACCAGAGGGGCTATCTAAATCCTAAAGTAAAGGCGAGCGATCGAAGTAGAAGTACCAACGGCTCAGTGTCATGAACCTTCTCCATCTGATTCAATAAGGGGGAATTAGCCTTCTTGTCAAATGGCTATCCTTGACAAAGGGTACCATTTATACCATAATCTACAATGTAGCGGGTATAGTTTAGTGGTAAAAGTGTGATTCGTTCTATTAATAACTGAATTTGAAATGATATACTTAAGGCATCCTTAAGTTTTTTATTTTTATATTCCGATGAAAACTTTAGTTCTTATAAAGGATTAAATCCTTTTCCTCTCAATAGCATATTGAGGAAGAATATACATTCTGGCGATTTGTATCCAAAGACTAATTTAAATTGCATCCAAAATAAAAATAGGATTATGAGTACAGAGTCGCGAAGCATAATTTTGCATTGGATTAAGTATTCCAATTTTGAAAATATGAGTAAAGGATCTATGGATGAAGATACAAAAAAGTTGATTTCCAATCGTAACTAAATCTTCTTAAAATAAGGAATAAGGAAGCCAAATAGCTAAAAAACGATAGTTTTGGTTTACTAGAACCATCCGCATATTGTTTCAGCTCGGTGGAAACCCAATTCTTTTCCTCAGGATCTCTTGAATGAAATTAGGGAACGAAGTAAGTAGATTAGATGAATTTAGATAGAATTTCTATCTCCTACTCTATAAGGATCATCTAGAAAGCGGAGAGCTTTGGTTCCATTCAAATAGAAAAGCTGACATAGATGTTAAGTGGTGAGAATATCCATAAAGGAGCCGAATGAAATCAAAATTTCATGTTCGGTTTTGAATTAGAGACGTTAAAAATAATCAACCAACGTCGACTATAACCCCTAGCCTTCCAAGCTAACGATGCGGGTTCGATTCCCGCTACCCGCTCCATTCTGTATAAAAGGAGTATTCTATTTGTCTAGACATGTTAGAGGCTTGTATTCAAGCCTTTTTTGTCCACCAGTTTCTGGTACTCCAGAGCGGAGTAGAGCAGTTTGGTAGCTCACGAGGCTCATAACCTTGAGGTCACGGGTTCGATTCCCGTCTCCGCACTTAGCAGTCTGTATAAAAGGACTATTCTATTTCTCTAGATATGTATGGTAGAGGGGCGTATCCAACCCTTTTTTATTCATTAGTTCCCGGCCCTAGAGGGCAAAATTGAGCAGTTTGCGAAGTCACTTGCCTTCAAAAAAAGAAGGCGCAAGGCCTCTCCCTACCCTGCAGAAAATAAAAATGAAACGAAAGGGACAGTCTACCTCTCCCTTCCCTTTAAAAAAAGTTTGCCCGTTGTTTGTCTCAGTTAATACCCAATTTTTGGAGCTCTGTTGGCGAGTTCTATTTCTGCCTCTGGAGCGCCCTCTTTTTTTGAGTGGGATGCAAAGGAAGGGTAAGATAGTAAGGGATACGGCACTAGACTAACACCTAATTAATACTTAATTTAATATAAGTAGTTAAACAGTTAACTAGACTAAACTTTTTATCATAGTACTTTGATAAATTAAGCGGGCGAGCGGCGGGAATCGAACCCGTATCTTCTCCTTGGCAAGGAGATATTTTACCATTGAACTACGCTCGCTACGGTATATATTTTATAGCGTATATCCGCCTGGGTCGACCTTCTATGTCTGGGTCGACCGTTTCATTTCATTTTCTATTATATTAGAGTTTTCCTTTTTTTATTATCTGTCAATGAATATTCTAATGGGAATGGAATTTCATAATACTGAAAGAGAAGAGCTAGCAATTCGGAACGCAAATTGCGTTTTAATACGTCTCACTATTCTAATTTTTTAGAAGAAATGGCCTTTATTATTTCTTTTTTATGGGGTTAATAAATATTAACCAAATTTCATTTAAGAAATGAGAGAATTCAGAATAGCTACGAGAAAGACTAGTCCAATCCATAATGATGTACCGGAAAATACAACATTTTTATTATTTGACCAACCATCAGGAGAAGCAAATACAAGGGGTACACTAATTACTAAGACTGAGGAAGTCGCAATTAATGCAAAAACAGCTAATTGGAAAGCAATAGTCATATTTCTAATCCTCCAAGCTACCATCAAATAAAGTTGACTACATATTTGATCCCTCACTTAAACCAAAATTGTAAAAAAATACAAGAAGTAGGAGGGGTTTAATCATGAATCCATTGATTCTTCTCTTTAATTCAAATTTATTACTTAAACCGCTTTTTTATTTGGATATGGGGGTGAGAAGAGATTATTTACTCTTTATTTCACAAGCGGGTATAGCGGATCCTGTATCCGTGTATACAGTATACAGAGATATATCGAAAAGGAACTTGTATCTGATATCTTTCTAGAGGCTAATAAATCTTTTTATTTTTTATATGGCTATGTTCTATTTGTAGGAGTAAAATAAGGATTAGGCTGTGGAGAGATGGCTGAGTGGTTGATAGCTCCGGTCTTGAAAACCGGTATAGTTCTAGGAACTATCGAGGGTTCGAATCCCTCTCTCTCCTTTTGCTTATTGAATACGTTTGTTTCTTTCATTTTTATTTATTTTTTTTTTCTGTCCCTTATCTTTCTTTCATAAAAAGGAATGAATGGCTCGGCTAGATGGAATAACCGAGCCAGAACAGAAAAAAAGTAGAACAGGTATAAATAAGAAAATCTTAGTTAAGAGGGTTCATGTAAAGAACAGGTTCCAAATCACGATCGATTCCCTTTTCAAAACCTGCTGCAGCAGCTCGGGCTCTTCCTGCATGCCATAAATGGCCCACAAAAAAGAAGAATCCTAGAACAAAATGAGAAGTTGATAACCAACTTCTAGGAGAGACATAATTAACTGCATTGATCTCGGTAGCTACGCCACCCACGGAATTTAAAGAGCCTAAAGGAGCGTGGGTCATATATTCTGCTGAGCGTCGTTCTTGCCAAGGTTGTATGTCTTTTTTCAACCTACTCAAGTCCAAACCGTTGGGGCCCCTTAGAGGTTCTAACCATGGAGCACGAAGGTCCCAAAAACGCATAGTTTCCCCTCCAAAGATAACCTCCCCAGTTGGGGAACGCATTAGATATTTACCTAAACCTGTGGGTCCTTGAGCGGATCCCACATTAGCTCCAAGACGCTGGTCTCTAACTAGAAAAGTAAATGCTTGAGCTTGAGAAGCTTCTGGCCCGGTGGGTCCATAAAACTCACTCGGATAAGCTGTATTATTGAACCATACAAAACAACAAGCGATAAAACCAAAGACAGATAAAGCAGCTAAACTATAAGACAAGTAAGCTTCTCCAGACCATACAAATGCACGGCGAGCCCATGCGAAGGGTTTGGTTAAAATATGCCAAATTCCGCCAAATACACAAATAAAACCCAACCATACATGCCCACCAATTATATCTTCTAAATCATCTACACTAACAATCCACCCTTCTCCACCAAAAGGAGATTTTAGTAAATAACCAAATATAACACTGGGACTAAGGGTCAAATTGGTAATTTTTCTTACATCTCCCCCCCCAGGGGCCCAGGTATCATATACACCGCCAAAATAAAGAGCCTTGAGTACTAGAAGAAAAGCACCTAGACCTAACAAAATTAAGTGAATACCCAAAATTGTAGTCATTTTATTTCTATCTTTCCAGACATAACCAAAGAATGGAAAAGATTCCTCAAGAGTCTCGGGTCCCAGAAGCGCGTGATAAATGCCACCGAAGCCTAAGACTGCGGAGGAAATTAGGTGAAGTACGCCAGATACAAAGTACGGAAAAGTATCTAGAACTTCCCCCCCTGGCCCTACTCCCCAACCTAGAGTAGCTAAGTGTGGAAGTAAAATCAACCCTTGTTCATACATGGGCTTTTCTGGTACGAAATGGGCCACTTCAAATAGGTTCATTGCTCCGGCCCAGAATACGATTAATCCGGCATGAGCTACATGAGCTCCAAGCAGTTTACCGGACAAATTGATAAGTCTGGCATTCCCAGCCCACCAAGCAAAGCCGGTGGTTTCTTGGTCACGACCAGCTAAAACGAAAGTTCCATTAAAGAGCGTTTCCACGTGGTAGAACCTCCTCAGGGAATATAAGATTTTCATGAGGCTGATCCTGAGCTGCCATCCACGCACGAATACCCTCGTTTAAAAGAATATTTTTGGTGTAGAAAGTCTCAAATTCAGGATCTTCCGCTGCACGGATTTCCTGGGAAACAAAGTCATAGGCACGTAAGTTCAGAGCCAAGCCAACTACGCCAATAGCACTCATCCATAAACCGGTGACGGGTACAAATAGCATAAAGAAATGTAACCAACGTTTATTGGAAAAAGCAACACCAAAGATTTGGGACCAAAAGCGGTTAGCAGTGACCATTGAATAAGTTTCTTCAGCTTGAGTTGGGTTAAAAGCACGGAAGGTATTTGCACCATCACCGTCCTCAAATAGAGTGTTTTCTACGGTCGCTCCATGAATAGCGCATAGCAGAGCCGCACCTAATACTCCGGCAACTCCCATCATATGAAATGGGTTCAACGTCCAATTATGAAATCCTTGGAAGAAAAGGATGAATCGAAATATCGCTGCTACGCCAAAACTCGGCGCAAAGAACCAACCAGATTGCCCCAGTGGATAAATAAGGAATACAGAAACAAAAACAGCAATTGGACCAGAGAATGAGATTGCATTATAAGGCCGCAATTGAACAGACCGAGCAAGTTCAAATTGGCGTAACATGAAACCTATTAGTGCAAAAGCCCCGTGGAGAGCTACAAAAGTCCATAGACCGCCTAATTGACACCAACGAGTAAAATCTCCTTGTGCTTCGGGCCCCCATAGTAGCAACAAAGAGTGTGCTAAACTATTGGCAGGGGTAGAAACTGCTGCGGTTAAGAAATTACAACCTTCCAAATAGGAACTAGCCAATCCATGGGTATACCAAGAAGTTACAAAAGTTGTCCCTGTAAACCAACCCCCTAAAGCGAAATAAGCACAAGGAAAGAGCAATAGGCCAGACCATCCTACAAAAACGAAACGGTCCCTTCGTAACCAGTCATCCATAGTATCAAATAGATCATTTTCTTCTTTAGGAATTCTACCAAGGGCTATAGTCATAGTGATCCTCCTATTCAATTACTTCAACCATTTCCGAGCACCTCATATCACTTTCCAAGGCATATGATAGTTTTATTATCTGTGGACGATTTCTTTCTCGTTCAATGCCCTTTTTCAATGGTCTCGAAGAGAGAAATTTCCCATTTTTATCTATGGAGTCACAGTCACAACCGAGGTCGTGGTAAATCCATGAATTTGATTCGATTTGTTTTTCTTATACTATTTATTTGTTTTTCTTATACTATAGAAATAGAAATAAATTGTTTTTCTCTTATACTATAGAAAGAAATAAACCTTTGAATTCAGCATTATTCCAAGACTCCTATTTCAAAGTCTATCTTTTAAGGGAAAAATGCAAATAAAAGTAACCCTTCTTTTCCCATTCCCTCTCTATTGCATGGGTGGAAGAACTAAAATAATAGAGGATTCTGAAAAAAAAAAATGGACCTTCGAAATCCAATTTTATGTGTAGCGCAAAGGAGTTGCGATTTCTTCTTATTCCTATAGAACATCTAGTAACAAGAATATGAAATCGTAAATAGCGAAAAATTCTTGTCTTGCGCGGTCTAAGTCTAAGGAAATAAAAAAAATTCGCTTATACAATTTCATCTACATCGAATTTATATATCAGAATAGCGGATAGAGGCATCATTAAAGGAGTCAGGTCTACTTACTTTATGCTTCTTTCCAATTTTATGGTGGATTTGATAAGAACCCTTTTTGCTTTCTTGATAAATAATCGACAAAAAAAGCGTTTTTTTTATATAACCTGCTTGTTTTATTATAATTATAACAAGTCCTATATGGAAATGCCCGCTAAAGAGAAAATCTATTTGATTGTCTCTCGGCCAATATCGATTTTTAGAAAGAAAAAACAAGAATTTTCTTCTTTTTTTATTAACATTAAGAAAAAAGAATATAATTAAAATGGAATTGGCAATATAATTTTTATAGACTTTTGAAAGAAAAAAAAGGGGTTTTTTGCAACCGTTATTTCTTATTTCTTGCCTATATCATATCACGGAAACCTTTCGCTTTGGAACGTGGAGAGATGGCTGAGTGGACTAAAGCGGCGGATTGCTAATCCGTTGTACAATTTTTTTGTACCGAGGGTTCGAATCCCTCTCTTTCCGCTCCCTTGGATCATTTGGGACTTTCGAATTGGAAAGAATTCTGACCCCCGGATTTTCTCATAGATAAATGTACGAAACAAATCCAATAAGAAAAAAAAAAACTGAATTTTTACTCCTCGCGTCCAGGATTCCGTCCTGGGTCATTAGATAAGAATCCAAAGATAAAGAGTGAAACAAAGAATATCACTACTGTATAAACAAAAAGTTTGAGAGTAAGCATTACATAATCTCCAAGATTTTTTTTTAAGGAATAGATTACCAGTTTTTCCTTACCACACGGATCCACTAGGATGGTTTTTTTTTATACCTAAAAATGCAAAAAAGAATTCTTGAAAAAAATTGCAAGAATTCTTTTATAATAAGCACTCTTATCAATAGCAAAAATAGGGTTAGGTGGTTAGGTATTGTGTAGGTACCTTTAGGTACCTGCTCAACCTAGGTGCAGGGGAGTAGAAAGGCTGATCCAAATTTATTGCTGTAGCTACCCATTCAATGTAGAAGAATTTAAATTTTAGAATCGAAGGTTCATAATATAAAAATATAAAACTTCTCGGCTTTTACCCATTTTAAAATTTTTTTGGAATGAACACATCATTCAATTTGGCATACAGAGTACTAAAGATTTCATCGAAAACTTACAGCAGCTTGCCAAACAAAGGCTAATAGAAAAAAGAATAGAGGTATAACAGGCATAATATCCACGATTGGATTGAAAATAGCATAAGCTTCGGGTAATTTGGCAAAGAAAAAACTAGTAGGATAAAGAACAGAATTAAAACAGATACAGGTTAAACTAAGTATATTAGGCATAACAAGCATTTCATTCTTGTAGAGTAAATAATTGGATTTTTCTTGAGTTATTTTTTTAAGGGAAAGAAGGAAAAGGCAGATTCAAAATCTTTTTTCTTCGGACTTTCCCAAACACAAAATACCTCCTTGTATTCGCACTCTCAAATGAGAGTGGAATAAATTCGACTTTCATATAATATCTTAATAGAATTCCATGTAATGATCAATGCATTTTTTTGATTCTATATTATCCGCATGTGTAGAATACTAGCAAGAGAATATCCCTCCTTTTTTATGTAATTGAAATGGTATTGACGAATAACAAATAAACATACTAGTGTTTATTAGTGTCGCATAAAACCCGAAATGGGGCGTGGCCAAGTGGTAAGGCAGCGGGTTTTGGTCCCGTTACTCGGAGGTTCGAATCCTTCCGTCCCAGATTGTTTCTGATGAAACAAACGGTGAAATCATATAGTATTCCGTACGAGACAAAAGTTTATTAAAGAGAATAATGATATCTTATTCTTTCTCAGAAAACATAATAAAGTCTTAAGTCCAGTCAAATTGACTATCTTTATTTTCATGAAAAAATGGGATCTATCAAGCACATTCAGGATATGCCTCTACTATAAAATCACTTAGTCATATTTTTTTCTTCCTTTTGGTATTCGAGTTGAAGAAGTACGAGAATTCTATAACTACCAAAAACTTTCAATCTTTTCATTGGAATAGTTTATTTAGTTATTATAGTTAATTGTTTTTGGTACTGAAAAAATATATTACTACTAGAATTCTAATTCTAGTAATTAAATTAATTAAACTTTTTTGGAGGTTGATAGTTTATTTATTGAGGAAGAGTCAATCCTTCTTTTCTCACTTCAAGATTGATCATCTCGAGCCATCCGTTGAGGGTGGAAATTTAAGAATAAATAAGTTTTAAGCAAACTTGTTTAGTCGTCTTTTTCAAACTATGTTTCATTCATATGATAGAATTTTAATATGGGTTTAAATAAATTGGATCTTGGCGGAGGCTTCCCGGATAAATACTTACTTTCTTTTATCCATATTGCTCCATAGATAGCAAGTTTTAATTAGTATAAAAAAACTAAACCAATGACTATTCATGATTCCATCCATATTGGATCAATTCTCTATACCACTTTGCAATGAAAAGAGGAATGTTTGTTATGGTAAAACTTCGTTTAAAACGATGTGGTAGAAAGCAACGTGCGACTTGAAGGACATGATCGATTGTGGATTTTGCTATCCATCATTTTCCATAGTAATGAAAATGCTCTTGGCTCGACATAGCCTGTTCTATTCGTTCCGAACCAAATTTGCGCTGGGTTTAAGTAACATAGTACACGATGGAGCTCGAGAGGACAGAATTTTTTTTATCAAGGGAAAGAATCTAGGGTTAGTGAAAACTAATAAATTAGGCCAACTTTGTCAGTCTATCCTTAATATAGAAATAAATCGAAAGGTTAAAATAAGAAGAAAGTCCAATAAAAGTATATCAGAATCAATCCCTCTTATTAGATTTCTATAGAAGAGATAAATGCTTTATCGAAGGAAATAAGAAAAAAGGGTATGTTGCTACTCTTTTGAAAGAAAAAAATAGGAATTCCCGAAGTAATGTCTAAACCCAAGGATTTCACAAATCAAAGATAAAGGATTCCAGAACAAGTAAACACAATTTTCAATTGTCTCAACAACAGAGTTGGATTAGAATAAGGAATAAAAGTCAATTCGTTCGAAATGAGACAAAGAAAAGAGTTTAAAGACGACTCAAAAATTTTGGAAGGATTTTGCCTTCGAAGTTTGTCAGGCAAAATTAGCCCACTTGAGTCATGAGTATAAATGAAATTTGTTTTTTCTGTAAGGAAATTAATGCACGTCATAGTCTAATTTCTATTATTATCGACAGAAATTCGAATCATTTTCTCGAGCCGTATGAGGAGAAAACCTCATATACGTTTCTAGGGGGGGGCGTTGTTTATCTACATCTATCCCAATAAGCTGTCTATCGAATCGTTGCAATTGATGTTCGATCTCGAAGAGAAGGAAGAGATCTTCAAAAAGTAGGTTTTTATGATCCGATAAAGAATCAAACTTGTTTAAATGTTCCAGCTATTCTCTATTTCCTTGAAAAGGGTGCTCAACCAACAAGAACTGTTTATGATATTTTAAGGAAGGCAGAATTCTTTAAAGAAAAAGAAAGAACTTTGAGTTAATTGAAGAACTAAATGAATCAAAAAATAGGATAGGAGAAGATTATTAGTATTCCTAGTTGTCTAATTATTTAGACACAATTTACCTCTTTTTTAATCCTATTTGGATTTATATTATATCGTGCCAATCCAACATAAGCCCCTATTTTATTTACTTTTTCTATCTAATTTGTTTTCTTACCATTGTATTTCCATTGACAAAGGTCTATTGAACAAATAGAATTTGTAGATAGATGGGTCTCTTTATCCTCACTCCATATTCAATTTTTCCGCCTACACTTCGCTCAAATGATAAGGGTGTTCCTCTTGCATGTATTCTCATACAATATAATATATATTTTTTATAATATATATTTTTTGTTAATAAAAATCGCTAAAAATAAGGAGAATTTGGCCATCGTGATTAGGGTCGCTCTTTTTTTAACTTTACTTTAGTGGAATTTCACCGGACCTGTTCGTTTTGGCATTTGAGTGTTTTTCATGGTCGATAAAAAAAATCTTTTGATGTCTTGCTAGTTCAATGTTTTGACAGAAGCGCGCGGTGTAATTCCATTGATTTTTGGATTTCGATCGTATCTAAGATCCTTTTTTTATCTGGGTTGCTAACTCAATGGTAGAGTACTCGGCTTTTAAGTGCGACTATGATCTTTTACACATTTGGATGAAACAACAAATTCGTCCAGACTCTTGGTAGAGTCTAGAAGACCACGACTGATCCTCAAAGGTAATGAATGGAAAAAATAGCATGTCGTAATAAAATCAATCTTTTTTGAATGGAATCCAAAATTACGATTTTCTGGGTCTAATGAATAAATGGATAGAGCCTGGCTCCAATTCTGGTAAAATAAAAAGCAACGAGCTGAACTTCCTAATTGGAATGATTCCCCGCTCTAATTAGACGTTAAAAATAGATTAGTGCCGGATGCGGGGAAAGGTTGGGTTTTCCTATGAGTGGACCCTTTATTTTTTCTTTTTTTTTTTAGAAATCCTAATTATTCTTGATTATGGATTGAATAAGGGATGTTATGGATTGAATGTGTAAAAGAAGCAGTATATTGATAAAGAGGCTGTATTCCAAAGTCAAAAGAGCGATTGGCCTGCAAAAATAAAAAACTTGTTCTGTTCTTTTTTTTTAATTAGAACAAACATAAACTAATTGGGTAGAAAAGGAGCAGAAAAAGATCTGTGGATTAGACTCCCTTTCTTTCCAGGGTTTGTATTAAAAATGCAACACCCTGTTCTGACCATATTGCACTATGTATCATCATTCGATAAACCGAGAAATGCTTCTTCTCTCTGATTCAAGTAGAAATACAAATGGAAAAATTCGAAGGGTATTCAGAAAAACATAAATCTCGTCAACAATACTTTGTCTACCCACTTCTCTTTCAGGAATATATTTATGCATTTGCCCACCATTATGGATTAAATGGTTCTGAACCTGTGGAAATAGTTGTTAGTTGTAATAACAAGAAATTTAGTTCACTACTTGTGAAACGTTTAATTATTCGAATGTATCAGCAGAATTTTTTGGATAACTCGGTTAATCATCCTAACCAAGATCGATTATTGGATTACAAAAATTATTTTTATTCTGAGTTTTATTCTCAGATTCTATCTGAAGGGTTTGCGATCGTTGTGGAAATCCCATTCTCGCTACGGGAATTTTTTTGTCTGAAAGAAAAAGAAATACCAAAGTTTCAGAATTTACGCTCTATTCATTCAATATTTCCCTTTTTAGAAGACAAATTTTTGCATTTGGATTATCTATCACATATAGAAATACCCTATCCTATCCATTTGGAAATCCTGGTTCAACTCCTTCAATACCGTATCCAAGATGTTCCATCTTTGCATTTATTGCGATTCTTTCTCAACTATTATTCGAATTGGAATAGTTTTATTACTTCAATGAAATCCATTTTTTTTTTTCAAAAAGAAAATAAAAGACTATTTCAATTCCTATATAACTCTTATGTATCAGAATATGAATTTTTTTTGTTGTTTCTTCGTAAACAATCTTCTTGCTTACCATTAGCATCTTCTGGAACTTTTCTGGAACGAATCCACTTTTCTAGGAAGATGGAACATTTTGGGATAATGTACCCTGGTTTTTCTCGGAAAACCCTATGGTTCTTTATGGATCCTCTTATGCATTATGTTCGATATCAAGGAAAGGCAATTCTTGCATCAAAAGGCACTTTTTTTTTGAAGAAGAAATGGAAATGCTACCTTATCAATTTCTGGCAATATTATTTCTGTTTTTGGACTCAGCCGCGAAGAATCCATATAAACCAATTAGCAAACTCTTGCTTCGATTTTATGGGGTACCTTTCAAGTGTACAAAAAAGTTCTTTGTTAGTAAGGAATCAAATGCTGGAGAATTCATTTCTAATAGATACTCGAATGAAAAAATTCGATACCATAGTCCCCGCTACTCTCCTCATAGGATACTTATCAAAAGCTCAATTTTGTACTGGATCGGGGCATCCTATTAGTAAACCCATTTGGACAGATTTATCAGATTGGGATATTCTTGATCGATTTGGTCGGATATGTAGAAATCTTTTTCATTATCATAGTGGATCTTCGAAAAAACGGACTTTGTATCGACTAAAGTATATACTTCGACTTTCATGTGCTAGAACTTTAGCTCGTAAACATAAAAGCACGGTACGAACTTTTATGCAACGATTGGGTTCGGCATTTTTAGAAGAATTTTTTATGGAAGAAGAGCAAGTTTTTTCTTTGATGTTCACCAAAACAACTCTTTTTTCTTTCTGTGGATCACACACTGAGCGTATTTGGTATTTGGATATTATACGTATCAATGACCTGGTCAACCCTCTTAATTAATCATTAGACGAAATTAAGAAACAGGAAAGGGTTGATAAATGATCAAGAAAAAACTTTTCTATTTTTCATTCTGAAATGTTCTTTTTATTATAATAAAGAGTAGGTGAATCAACTTACTAATTAAAAAAATTAGTAGAACTTCCTCTTTGGAATAGAAATTGGCTATTTCTACATAGGGAAAGTCGTGTGCAATGAAAAATGCAAGCACGATTTGGGGAGGGATTTTTCTCTATTGTAACAAGGAAGAATTATCTACTCCATCCGACTAGTTCCGGGTTCGAGTCCCGGGCAACCCATATAGAAAAGACCCATCAAAGTTTTTCACTTTGACTCACTTCATTTACAAATACAAAATTATTGGTTTGGTTAATTTAGTTATATGGATAGCTAATCTTTGGGCTGACTTGGTTGACATTGGTATATAGTCTATGTTATACTGTTAAATAACAAGCCTTCTATTATCTATATTCTAGTTAATACGTGTGCTTGGGAGTCCTTGCAATTTGAATAAACCAAGATCTTACCATGACTGCAATTTTAGAGAGACGCGAAAGTACAAGCCTGTGGGGTCGCTTCTGCAACTGGATAACTAGCACTGAAAATCGTCTTTACATCGGATGGTTCGGTGTTTTGATGATCCCTACCTTATTGACCGCAACTTCTGTATTTATTATCGCCTTCATCGCTGCCCCTCCAGTAGATATTGATGGTATTCGTGAGCCTGTTTCTGGTTCTTTACTTTATGGAAACAATATTATCTCTGGTGCTATTATCCCTACTTCTGCGGCGATCGGATTGCACTTTTACCCAATTTGGGAAGCTGCATCTGTTGATGAGTGGTTATACAATGGTGGTCCTTATGAGCTAATTGTTCTACACTTCTTACTTGGTGTAGCTTGTTATATGGGTCGTGAGTGGGAACTTAGTTTCCGTCTGGGTATGCGTCCTTGGATTGCTGTTGCATATTCAGCTCCTGTTGCAGCTGCTACTGCTGTTTTCTTGATTTACCCTATTGGTCAAGGAAGCTTTTCTGATGGTATGCCTTTAGGAATCTCTGGTACTTTCAACTTTATGATTGTATTCCAGGCAGAGCACAACATCCTTATGCATCCATTCCACATGTTAGGTGTAGCTGGTGTATTCGGCGGTTCCCTATTCAGTGCTATGCATGGTTCCTTGGTAACCTCTAGTTTGATCAGGGAAACTACTGAAAATGAATCCGCTAATGAGGGTTACAAATTTGGTCAAGAGGAAGAAACTTATAATATTGTGGCTGCTCATGGTTATTTTGGCCGATTAATCTTCCAATATGCTAGTTTCAACAACTCTCGTTCTTTACACTTCTTCTTGGCTGCTTGGCCTGTAGTAGGAATCTGGTTCACTGCTTTAGGTATTAGTACTATGGCTTTCAACCTAAATGGTTTCAATTTCAACCAATCTGTAGTTGATAGTCAAGGTCGCGTTATTAATACTTGGGCTGATATCATCAACCGTGCTAACCTTGGTATGGAAGTAATGCACGAACGTAATGCTCACAACTTCCCTCTAGACTTAGCTGCTGTTGAAGTTCCATCTATTAATGGATAAGGTTTTTCTGCTAACATATAAGAATTTTTGAAGACAGAAATACCCAATATCTTGTTCTAGCAAGATATTGGGTATTTCTGTCTTTATTTTGAATCTTTTTTTCTTCTTAATCTTTCTATTCAGAATTCAGTTAACGACGAGATTTAGTATCCTTTCTTGCATTTTCATAACTCGTGAAATGCCGAGTAGGCACGAATTCCCCCAATTTGCGACCTACCATAGGATTTGTTATGTAAATAGGTATATGTTCCTTTCCATTATGAATCGCGATTGTATGGCCAACCATTGTGGGTAGAATGCTAGATGCCCGGGACCACGTTACTATTGTTTCTTTCTCCTCCTTCATATTGACCTTTTCTATCTTTGCCAATAAATGATGAGCTACAAAAGGATTCGTTTTTTTTCGTGTCACAGCTGATTACTCCTTTTTTCCTTTTTAAAGAGTGGCATTCTATGTCCAATATCTCGATCGAAGTACGGAGGTCAGAATAAATAGAATAATGATCAATGGAAAAAAGAAAAAAATCCTTTAGCTGGATAAGGGGCGGATGTAGCCAAGTGGATCAAGGCAGTGGATTGTGAATCCACCATGCGCGGGTTCAATTCCCGTCGTTCGCCCATCGCATTATTGCAAATTCCAAAAATGCAATTTTCCATATTCCTAGTTACGTATTTACTTACGGCGACGAAGAATAAAACTATCGCTATATTTTTTCCTTTTCCTAGTTCTTCTTCCAAGCGCAGGATAACCCCAAGGGGTTGTGGGTTTTTTTCTACCAATGGGAGCTTTCCCTTCACCGCCCCCATGGGGGTGGTCCACAGGGTTCATAACTACCCCTCTTACTACGGGGCGTTTACCTAGCCAACACTTAGATCCGGCTCTACCCAAACTTTTTTGGTTCACCCCAACATTACCCACTTGTCCGACTGTTGCTAAGCAGTTTTGGGATACTAAACGGACCTCCCCAGATGGTAATCTTAAAGTGGCCGATTTACCCTCTTTTGCAATGAGTTTCGCTACAGCACCTGCTGCTCTAGCTAATTGCCCACCCCTTCCACGTGTGATTTCTATGTTATGCATGGCCGTGCCTAAGGGCATATCGGTTGAAGTAGATTCTTCTTTTCTCTCAAAAAACCCCTTCCCAAACTGTACAAGCTTCTTCCAAAGCATACGGCTTTCTAGATGTATATGACGATCTCTAGACAGATGGATCTTATATGAATCATATGATGAAGTACCACATGAGTGGATATATAGGAAAGGAATCCAAATCTGCCGAATCGCTCATGTTATGATCTTCTACATCCTAGGTCTCTGCGTTCCGTCATCTGGCTTATGTTCTTCATGTAGCATTCAGATCGAATGACTCTATGAAATTACGTCGATACTTCCACATATTATGGGTAACGTAGGAGACATCCCTATTTTCCCCCGGGGGTCTTAATTACCACTGCTTAGCTTTCAATTTGCCTCTGACCATCAAATTAAATGTGAATAACCCGTCCTCCTCTCTTTGAAACAAGGGGCGCTTCCGGTTCTGTGCGTGCTTCAAACAATTTTGTCTTCTCCATATTACCATATCTCTAGAGCCAATAATTTTCTATGAGGAACTACTGAACTCAATCACTTGCTGCCGTTACTCAACAGTTTTCTGTTGAGGTCTATCCCGTAGAGGTAGTCAAATTGGATCAGTGATCGATTTCTAGGTTTCGTCGTAAACCTAATTGGTTACTTCCAATTACGTAAATCAATAGTTCAAACCGCACTCAAAGGTAGGGCATTTCCCATTGATATAGGAACTTTTGTACCAGAAACAATAGTATCTCCAATTATAGCCCCTCTGGGATGTAAAATATATCTCTTCTCACCATCCCCATAGTGTATGAGACAAATGTATGCATTTCGATTAGGGTCGTATTCTATGGTTACGATTCTACCAGATATGTCTTTTTGATTCCGTCGAAAATCTATTTTACGGTATAGGCGCTTATGACCTCCCCCTCTATGCCTTGCGGTAATGATTCCTCTGGAATTACGACCTTTACCACAACGGTGCCGTCCATGGATCAAATTATTTCGTGGATTGGATTTCACTTGCCTGTCTACGGTTCCCTTGCGTGTGCTCGGGATAGGTGTTTTGTATAAATGTTTCGCCGTATTATTAAGTATTCTCCTTTAGTTTTTTTCTCTATCTAGAAGTGGAATAGAATAACCCGGTTGAAGGGTAATGATCATACGTCTGTAATGCATTGTATGGCCCAGAATAGGTCCTATTCTTCTACCTTTTCCAGGTAGTCGATGGCTATTCACAGCTACCACCTTAACACCAAAGAAGAGTTCGACCCAATGCTTTATTTCTGTCTTAGTGAATCCCGATTCGACATTAAAAGTATATTGATTCTTTCCCAATAAACGAAGACTTTTTTCTGTAAATACTGCGTATTTGATTCCATCCATAAATCGACTTTCCCTCCTATGCTCTGAGTTCCAGTATCGATAAGAATTCGAGTTCTTATTGTTCTTATGTTATGGTATGAATATACCATACCAATTCGTTATGTATGGATGATGGATGAGATTCCATGGATAGAGAGCCAGTTCCAATAGACTTATGGAATGTTCCCGTTCGTGTGCATCCAGCAGGAATTGAACCCGCAAATTTACCAATTATGAGTTGGGCGCTTTAACCATTCAGCCATGGATGCTTAACAGGGATCATCGTACATCGTAAATAACCAATTTTCATATAGAAAGACATATCATAGAAAAATGAAATCGAAAATATTCCGAGATGGCAAATATTCGGAGATGACTATGAAAACACCTCTCTGGATCCTCGAATTGAAAGAGAGATTGAGAGGGATCAAGAATCCTAATTCTCGCTATTTGGAATGGATCCAATTCTATTGAGTCTGACTCATAGTGATCATTTCTCTTTAGCAAAGAATGACCTTGGTTATCAAAGGATTGAACAACCGGGATCCATTTACTTATGATACCTAGTTGGCATTGATAACAAGGATCTAATGAATTATGAGTTTAATAGATCCTCTTTAGCAGAAAGACGTATATTCCTTGCTCATTATCAGACAATCACTTATTCCCAAACCTCGTGTGGGACTAATCGTTTTCATTTACCATCTCATGGAAAACCCTTTTCGTTCCGCTTAGCCCTATCGGGTATTTTAGTGATAGGTTCTGTAGGAACTGGACGATCCTATTTGGTCAAATA
>NW_028259755.1:30000-31259 GCF_056163025.1 Triticum urartu | reverse complement strand
ATTAGCTCTTCATAGACAAACTTGGGGTTTGCGAGCCAAGGTAAGATCGGCTCGGGATCATGGGACCCTTTTCTATCAGATAGGAGGGGCTCTTGTACAAAATAGACTTACTAAGTAATAACCCCATAGAATCTATCTATATAAAGATAAAGAGGCAATCGTGTCAGGAAGCGGGTTTTTCTTTGGCCAAAAGGTACTTCGAACTTGGAACGAGCATGAAGAGATTAACGAGACTTCTTTCTCTTTTGAGTTTTTCTGGCGGACCTGCCGCGCAAGATCTTTGGTCTTCCCCTGGAACCGATGAAAAAAAGTGGATCGCTTCTTATGTACTCGCTCAGAATGATTCTTCTCTATCTATAGTTCATGGCCTATTAGAAGTAGAAGGTGCTCTGGTGCAATCCTTACCGACAGAAAAAGATTGCAGTCAGGTTGATAATAGTCGAGTGACATTACTTCGTCGGTCCGAACTAAGGAATCTGTTAGAAATGTTTTGAAATGGATATTGTTCTCTCTTTGATCAGGGATTGCTATATGAAAAGAAGTGGAGTTTGAAAAAGGGAACGGAATGCTCAAACCGGAACTGCTAGAGGAACGAATTTTCAATAGCATAACTTGGGCTCCTAGAATATGGCGCCCTTGGGACAATCTATTTGATTGCAGGGTTTTGTTCCGAAGCAAAGATATCCGCGGAGGCCGGTTCGTTCGTCCTATTCTGATATTCAGGACCAAGAGGTACTGGATTCTCTTTCGGATAGGCCCTGAAAGGAGAAGAAAGGCTGAAATGCCAACGGACCTCTGTCTATTCTCTAATTCACCCGATCCGATAGTACCCGTTTTTGGAACGTCCAGTGCCAAAGTCACTGAATGGGTAAGTCACCAATCCAATCCCTTTGACAAATCGGATGTCATATTAGATATCATATTCTATATATATAGAAATATCATAGATAGAATAGACATATAGAATTTTTGGTCGGCAAATTCGAAGGAATCATTGAGTGAAAAAGGAGCAAAGAATGACAAAAGACGAGACTCTACTAGTCTTCACTCTTGTGGTTTCCTCTTCCTCGGTTTCTGTTTTCTTATTCGGGATCTTGCTTTTCATGGTTCTCATCTCTGCAACTCGCGATTTTCGCGAGAGAACCAAATCCAAGTTGGTGAAGATCATGATTTGGGCTGGCACGGGGATCGTTTGATCGATTTCCTTGATTTGATCGCTACTTAATGGGCGTGCGCTCAAAGGATACAAACAGGGATTC
>NW_028259755.1:0-15000 GCF_056163025.1 Triticum urartu | reverse complement strand
AATTCTCATCGAAACATCGAGAAATTGTGCATATAGAAAACTCTAAAGAAAGAAAAAAAGGAGACCCATGCCATGATTTTCAAATCTTTTCTATTTAGTAGTCTAAGTTTCTCGATGAGGATAATTAATTCGGTCGTTGTGGTCGGACTCTATTATGGATTTCTGACTACATTCTCCATAGGTCCCTCTTAGATCTTCTTTCTCCAATCTTGGATTAGGGAAGAAGGAGATATTCGCGACTACTGGCGATTTCATTATGGGGCAGCTCATGATCTTCATATCGATCTATTATCCACCTCTGTATCTATTCTTTCTTAGCTAAACAGGTGGAAGATCTATCCAATTTGGTTATATTATATCATGGACTCGAAAAACGGATCTGAATTTGACTGAAATGCACGATCTTCACAGGTATCACTTTTCACGATACCTAAAAGGTGGAATAGCGATTTTCGAACCATTTCCTATAAGAGAATGGTTTCCATTACTTTGAGAAATGGATTCTTATATCAAACTATAGCTATTGCATTAAAGAAGAAAAGAAACTAATAGAAGTCGAAGACGCGGAATGATAGTGAATAGAGAGAAAGATTCTTCTGATTTTCTTGTTTCTATCTACTAGACGCCGTAGAGAATTGAGAATTTTCATGTCTTTCAATTCTCGTACTCGTAATTGGAAAGTTATGGAAGGAGACCCATCATTTTGCAATGAAAACAACATATAAAACTCTGGACAATTTCGAAATCAGGCCAAGCGTCTTAATACATATGCAAAAAAATTCATTATTGGCCCACCATTGATTAGAAGATTTAGCTTGTATGAATCGCTATTGGTTTGATACGAATAATGACAATCGTTTCAGTATGTTAAGGATACAGATGTATCCACAATTCATTTAGAGTTACTTAATAGTCTATTTCTTATACCATATCTCTATCCCGTGAAATTCTCGAGCCAAAAGATGGATGCATATGCTGTGTTTCATTTTGCTAAATGATATCAATTAAATGGTGTATCAATTCCATAAATTGCATATAGCAATAAATAAATCAGCAAAATTCTTTCTAATATTTTAGATAGAAGAAACATTTCTTCTATCTAAAATATTAGAAAGAATGTACCCTTCTATCCAAATCCAATTTGCATCGATAAAATAAATCCAAATTCCAGTAGTAGATGAATAATTGCAAATTTGTGTGTGTACGAGATTAGAATAACTTCAAAATAACTGACATAATTTTGTATTTTTCCTGATCAGAAAAATACATGAAAAAGAAAGGAGGTAGAAAAATTTTTGGATTTATGGTTAAAGAAGAAAAAGAAGAAAACAGGGGTTCTGTTGAATTTCAAGTATTCAGTTTCACCAATAAGATACGGAGACTTGCTTCACATTTGGAATTACACAAAAAAGATTTTTCATCGGAAAGAGGTCTACGAAGACTTTTGGGAAAACGTCGACGTTTGCTGGCTTATTTGGCAAAGAAAAATAGAGTACGTTATAAGAAATTAATCGGTCAGTTGAATATTCGGGAGCAGTAATTTAATCGTTCAAATTTTTTTCTTGTTTTATTATTTTTTTAGTAGTCTTATAGTAGTCTTAGATTTTTCATTTTGATGAGCCTCGCTTTGAGGAATTCATGGAATAATCCATTTTCATGGAATAATGAATTAAGGAAGAAAGGATATGAGTCTACCGCTTACAAGAAAAGATCTCATGATAGTCAATATGGGCCCTCAACACCCATCAATGCATGGTGTTCTTCGACTGATCGTTACTCTCGATGGTGAGGATGTTATTGATTGTGAACCCATATTAGGGTATTTACACAGAGGAATGGAAAAAATCGCGGAAAACCGAACTATTATACAATACTTACCTTATGTAACAAGGTGGGATTATTTAGCTACTATGTTTACAGAAGCAATAACAGTAAATGCACCAGAATTCTTGGAGAATATTCAAATACCACAAAGAGCCAGCTATATTAGGGTAATTATGTTAGAATTAAGCCGGATAGCTTCTCACTTGCTATGGCTTGGACCTTTTATGGCGGATCTCGGCGCACAGACTCCTTTTTTCTATATTTTTAGAGAGAGAGAATTAATATATGATCTATTTGAAGCTGCTACAGGTATGCGAATGATGCACAATTACTTTCGCATCGGAGGAGTAGCCGCCGATCTACCTTATGGATGGATCGATAAATGTTTAGATTTCTGTGATTATTTTTTACGCGGAGTTGTTGAATATCAACAACTTATTACACAGAATCCAATTTTTTTAGAGCGAGTTGAAGGAGTAGGTTTTATTAGCGGAGAAGAAGCAGTAAATTGGGGCTTATCGGGACCGATGTTACGAGCTTCTGGAATACAATGGGATCTTCGTAAAGTAGATCCTTATGAGTCTTACAACCAATTTGATTGGAAAGTCCAATGGCAAAAAGAAGGGGATTCGTTAGCTCGCTATTTAGTACGAATTGGTGAAATGAGGGAATCCATCAAAATAATTCAACAAGCTGTAGAAAAAATTCCTGGAGGACCTTATGAAAATTTAGAAGTCCGACGCTTTAAGAAAGAAAATAATTCTGAATGGAATGATTTTGAGTATAAATTTCTTGGTAAAAAACCTTCGCCCAATTTTGAATTGTCAAGACAAGAGCTTTATGTAAGAGTAGAAGCCCCAAAAGGTGAATTAGGGATTTATCTAGTAGGAGATGATAGCCTTTTCCCCTGGAGATGGAAAATCCGTCCACCCGGGTTTATTAATTTGCAAATTCTTCCTCAGCTAGTTAAAAAAATGAAATTGGCTGATATCATGACGATATTAGGTAGTATAGATATCATTATGGGGGAAGTTGATCGTTGAAATGATAATAGATAGGGTAGAGGTAGAAACTATCAATTCTTTTTCGAAATTGGAATTATTAAAAGAAGTCTATGGACTGATATCGATTCTACCCATTTTGACCCTCCTTTTGGGAATAACAATAGAGGTACTCGTAATTGTGTGGTTAGAAAGAGAAATATCTGCGTCGATACAACAACGTATTGGTCCTGAATATGCTGGCCCCCTGGGCCTGCTTCAAGCTATAGCAGATGGGACTAAGCTACTTTTTAAAGAAGATATTCTGCCATCCCGAGGAGATATTTCTTTATTTAGCATTGGACCCTCTATAGCAGTCATATCAGTTTTATTAAGTTTTTTAGTTATCCCTTTGGGATATCATTTTGTTTTAGCCGATCTTAGTATTGGTGTTTTTTTATGGATTGCCATTTCAAGTATAGCTCCTATTGGTCTTCTTATGGCAGGATATAGCTCAAATAATAAATATTCTTTTTCAGGCGGTCTACGAGCTGCTGCTCAATCCATTAGTTATGAAATACCATTAACTTTTTGTGTGCTAGCAATATCTCTACGTGTGATTCGTTAAAATAGATCTTTTTCCTATAAAATCCATTAACTATTTATATTCCTTTTCTTATTTAGTATTTGGGTTGGTAAGTTAAACTAGATAGCTATATGAGTGAAACAAAACAGCTTATAAATTTGTAGTAAAAAGAAAAAATCTCATTTCCTACGTACAAGAAAAAAGTGGAAGTAAACATAAGCAGTGTAAACTCTTTATCCCAAGGTTGATATTTTTTAATTAGTCATCATATCTTGAAGCGGCCAAGAATAAAGGATTCACGATATGGAATTCCATTACTAGAATACTCCTAGTTATTACTATAACTTAATAATCCATAAGAAGAATCCACCAAAAGTTAGTGAAGGGTTAGGAACACTAAAGTACATAAAGGATTAGTAATGGAAAATCTAAAACATTAGAGATTTTTGCCCATAAAAGGAATCATAATAAGGACTTGCAATTTGTAGAAATTATCAAGTAGTACTTTCTTCGGATTCCGATCCAGAGTATGTTCCCATTCACTTGTTAAGGAAATGGCTATCAAGAACGAATTAACCCTTTATCCATTTTTTCTTTTTAAATACCCCCTCCCTGGGGAAAGAAGAATAGTAAAAAAGATATGGAGTGCACTAGAAAAAATTTTCATTATTTCCTTCCTCTATCCATATTCATGCAGAATTGCTCATGAACTAATACCCAACTCTTTCCATTTATTAATTGAATTCCTATAACAAGTAACAAGTGTTTTATTCCAAGATTAAGTTATTACTGAACAAAGAAAAATTTTCATTATATTATAAAGGATGAGATCAATTCGGAAGCGCTTTTTCTTATTCTAGCAGACGGAATTCCTTTGGTCTAATTTAGGACTTTCAAATCTATTTTATTTTATCTAATTCTATCTACGCCCCCGGGGCTAGGAACAAAACAGTCCTTTCCTTTTTCTGATCATAGAGAAGCCGTATGAAGCTAAGGTTTCATGTACGGTTTTGAAATAGCGGTGGGAACTGTGATGTTATCACCGACTATGATTATCTAACAGTTCAAGTACAGTTGATATAGTTGAAGCACAGTCAAAATACGGTTTTTTTGGATGGAATATTTGGCGTCAGCCTATAGGTTTTCTGGTTTTTTTAATTTCTTCTTTGGCAGAATGTGAAAGATTACCCTTTGATTTACCAGAAGCGGAGGAAGAATTAGTAGCAGGTTACCAAACTGAATATTCCGGTATCAAATATGGTTTATTTTATCTTGTTTCTTACCTAAATTTATTAGTTTCTTCTTTATTTGTAACAGTTCTCTACTTGGGCGGGTGGAATTTATCTATTCCCTATATATCCTTTTTTGATTTTTTCCAAATGAATAAAGCAGTTGGAATTTTGGAAATGACAATGGGTATATTTATTACATTAACTAAAGCTTATTTATTTCTCTTCATTTCTATCACAATAAGATGGACTTTACCGAGGATGAGAATGGATCAGTTATTAAATCTTGGATGGAAATTTCTTTTACCTATTTCCCTGGGCAATCTCTTATTAACAACCTCTTCTCAACTTGTTTCACTATAAATAAGATAATACAATAATAGTAAGAATATTTTCAACACAAAAGCTCTCTCAAACAAGAGAAAGAAACATATCTTTTTCATAGATATTTAGAATGAATATGTTCCCTATGGTAACTGGGTTCATGAGTTATGGTCAACAAACAATACGTGCTACAAGGTACATAGGTCAAAGTTTCATAACTACCTTATCCCACACAAATCGTTTACCTATAACGATTCACTACCCTTATGAAAAATCAATTACACCAGAGCGTTTCCGAGGGCGAATCCACTTTGAATTTGATAAATGTATTGCTTGTGAAGTATGTGTTCGCGTATGTCCGATAGATTTACCCGTTGTGGATTGGAGATTTGAAAAGGATATTAAAAGAAAACAATTGCTTAATTATAGTATTGATTTCGGAGTTTGTATATTTTGTGGCAATTGTGTTGAGTACTGTCCAACAAGCTGTTTATCAATGACTGAAGAATATGAACTTTCTACCTATGATCGTCATGAATTGAATTACAATCAAATTGCTTTAAGTCGGTTACCAATCTCCATAATGGGAGATTACACAATTCAAACAATTAGGAATTCGTCTGAAAGTAAAATAAACAAAGAAAAATCTTCGAATTCAAGAACGATTACTGATTACTAAACTTTGATTTTGTCTTTCTGTTATAAAAATCTAATAATTCTTTATTAAACTTTAAAATTAAACTATAAAGAAAAACGAAAAACTACTGCTTATTGGAAATTATTTCTTATTTTAAATCAGACTAGATTTTCGTGATATAATATAATTTATAACTATAAGTTTATACACAAAAAAATACCCTAATCCTTTTTTCCTTCCTTGAATCCTTTAGTTTTAGTCAGTTCATGAAAAATTTTATACTATTAATTTCTTTTTATCCATAATGGATTTACCTGGACCAATACATGAGATTCTTATGCTATTTGGGGGATTTGTTCTTCTACTAGGGGGTCTAGGAGTAGTATTACTTACCAACCCCATTTATTCTGCCTTTTCGCTGGGATTAGTTCTTGTTTGTATATCCTTATTCTATTTTTTATTAAATTCCTACTTTGTAGCTGTCGCACAACTTCTTATTTATGTGGGAGCCATAAATGTCTTGATCATATTCGCTGTAATGTTCGTAAATGGCTCAGAATGGTCTAAAGATAAGAATTATTGGACTATTGGAGATGGGTTCACTTCACTCGTTTGTATAACTATTGTTTTTTCACTAATGACTACTATCCCAGATACGTCGTGGTATGGAATTCTTTGGACTACAAGATCAAACCAAATAGTAGAACAGGGTCTCATAAATAATGTTCAACAAATTGGAATTCATTTAGCAACCGATTTTTATCTTCCGTTTGAACTCATTTCCATAATTCTTCTAGTTTCTTTAATAGGTGCAATTACTATGGCTCGGCAATAAGAAAACTTAGAAAAAGTACAAATTATAAGAATTGCAAATCTAAAATAAATAACTAAAGAATCACAATTTTGATTTAGTAAAATCCATCTACTGCCAACAAATACCTCCTTTTTTTTTTTTTTTTTTTTCTTTTGTTGTGTAATTGTTCTATTGTAATTAATTGAATCGGTTCAATTCTTGCCCTCATATTGAAATGAATCGAGATTGATAAGGAGTTAGTTAATGATGTTTGAGCATGTACTTTTTTTGAGTGTCTATTTATTTTCGATTGGTATCTATGGATTGATCACAAGCCGAAACATGGTTAGAGCTCTAATATGTCTTGAACTTATACTGAATTCAATTAATCTAAATCTCGTAACATTTTCTGATCTATTTGATAGTCGCCAATTAAAAGGAGATATTTTCGCAATTTTTGTTATAGCCCTTGCAGCTGCTGAAGCCGCTATTGGACTATCCATTCTTTCTTCCATCCATCGTAATAGGAAATCCACTCGTATCAATCAATCTAATTTATTGAATAATTAGACTTTTGAATAATTAGACATAGAATCCTCTAAACAAAGGCGCACATATTAAAATAAATAGAAATCAATACTATTTTCTTAGTATTATTTGAGAATATCCATTTTTTTTAGTAGATTATTGCATAGTATTCTTTTTCACTTAAATGAATTTTTGTATTTGTAATTCATTGATATTGCAATTTGAATATTGCAATAATTTATATTGAAAAGACGATAGCCAATTTATTGGCTAATTCGAATTCGTCTGTACAATTCGTAAAATTCTTTCTTATTTCTTATTTATTGTTGAAATCCAAAATTAAAGTCTCTTGGCTCTCTTCACGCTTTCTCACAAACAGATTAAAAAATAGATTTTTTTTTTTGAAGTTTGGATAAACCATTGCTTCGTCTGGTGTCTACAATACATATGACTCATTATAGTACTAATTTCATTTTTACCAGATCGAAAAATTTTATGTTGAAAAGAAAAATTTATAGATCCAATGTCACATTCCGTAAAAATTTACGATACATGTATAGGATGCACTCAATGTGTACGAGCTTGTCCAACAGATGTATTAGAAATGATACCCTGGGATGGATGTAAAGCCAAGCAAATTGCTTCCGCGCCGAGAACCGAAGATTGTGTGGGTTGTAAGAGATGTGAATCTGCCTGCCCGACAGATTTTTTAAGTGTCCGCGTTTATTTAGGGCCTGAAACAACACGTAGCATGGCTCTATCTTATTGATACGTTACAAAAAACTTCACTCGAATCGTCTGATTCCTCTTTACCGAAGAAGCCTGTGCTCGAAATAATCGAGCACGGGCTTTTCTGGTCAAAACGTATCTTGTCTTTATCACTTTATCATGAGTTATTTTCCTTGGTTAACAATACTTGTTGTTTTGCCGATATTTGCAGGTTCATTAATTTTCTTTTTACCTCATAAGGGAAACAAAGTCGTTAGGTGGTATACTATATCTATTTGTTTATTAGAATTCCTTCTAATGACTTATGCGTTCTGTTATCATTTCCAACTGGAGGATCCCTTAATCCAATTAAAGGAGGATTATAAATGGATAGATGTCTTCGATTTCCACTGGAGATTGGGAATCGATGGACTTTCATTAGGATCTATTTTATTGACAGGATTTATCACTACTTTAGCTACTTTAGCAGCTTGGCCAATTACACGGAATTCGCGATTATTCTATTTCCTGATGCTCGCAATGTATAGTGGTCAAATAGGATTATTTTCTTCGCGAGACCTTTTACTTTTTTTTATCATGTGGGAGTTAGAATTAATTCCTGTTTACTTACTTTTATCCATGTGGGGGGGGAAGAGGCGTCTATATTCAGCTACAAAGTTTATTTTGTATACTGCAGGCGGTTCCATTTTTTTCTTAATCGGAGTTCTGGGTATGGGCTTATATGGTTCCAACGAACCAGGATTAGATTTGGAAAGATTAATTAATCAATCATACCCTGCAACCTTGGAAATACTTTTATATTTTGGCTTCCTTATTGCTTATGCTGTCAAATTGCCGATTATACCCCTACATACGTGGTTACCAGATACCCATGGGGAAGCACATTATAGTACATGTATGCTTTTAGCGGGAATATTATTAAAGATGGGAGCATATGGATTGATTCGGATCAACATGGAATTGTTACCTCATGCTCATTATCTATTTTCGCCCTGGTTAGTAATAATAGGAGCGATCCAAATAATCTATGCAGCTTCAACTTCTCTTGGTCAACGAAATTTCAAAAAAAGAATAGCTTATTCCTCTGTATCTCACATGGGTTTCATAATTATAGGAATTGGTTCCATAACCAACATTGGACTCAATGGAGCTATTTTACAAATATTATCCCATGGATTTATTGGTGCTACACTTTTTTTCTTGGCAGGAACCGCTTCTGATAGAATGCGTCTTGTTTATCTCGAAGAACTGGGGGGAATATCTATCCCAATGCCTAAAATTTTTACCATGTTTAGTAGCTTTTCAATGGCTTCTCTTGCCTTACCAGGAATGAGTGGTTTTGTCGCAGAATTAGTAGTATTTTTTGGACTAATTACTAGTCCAAAATTTCTGTTAATGCCAAAAACACTAATTACTTTTGTAATGGCAATTGGAATGATATTAACTCCTATTTATTTATTATCTATGTTACGCCAGATGTTCTATGGATACAAGCTATTTAATGTTCCAAACGCAAATTTTGTGGATTCTGGACCACGAGAACTCTTTATTTTAATCTGTATCTTTTTACCAGTAATAGGAATTGGTATTTATCCAGATTTTGTTCTCTCCCTATCCGTTGACAGGGTAGAGGCTCTCTTATCCAATTATTATCCTAAATAGGTTTGCTTTTTTTTACTCGTCTGCTCTATTAATGCAGAAATAAGTAAAAAAGTATATAATGCAGAAATAAGTAAAAAAGTATAATTAGATCTATCTCGAATTTTTGAGAACCCTTTGATAAGGCGTTCAAGGGGTTCTCAAATAAAACATAAAAGTAAAAACCTTCATTTCATGAAGGTTTTATTTTATGTAATCATTTAGGTGTTAATGTAAACGAACCATAACTATGTAAGCCTATTCCTAATAGATTTATACCAAAATAACAAATCCAAATTATAAGAAATCCTATCAAAGCTATAAGTGCAGAATTCGTACCCTTCCAATTTGGATTTGTTCTACTATGTAAATAAATTGCGAATATGGTCCAAGTAATAAATGCCCAAGTTTCCTTAGGATCCCAATTCCAATAGGATCCCCAGGCCTCATTAGCCCATACTGCTCCACAAAGAATACCTACGGTTAAAAGGGTAAATCCTAGGCTAATGACACGATAACTCCAAGAATCCAAACGCTCCGTTAATTGATATTTGTAATAATTTGGAAATGAAGGGACAGAGGTTCTTTTTAAAGCACTTCTTTTTGCATAAAAATATTTAATATCACTAAAGAAAAATGTTTTATTTAAAACATTTTTTTTCTTTTTAGAAAAGAAATGGAAATTATTTCGAAATCTAATGATTAGAATAGCGGCAGATAATAAGGATCCGCACAAAAGAGTTGCATAGCTTAATAACATCATACTGACATGCATCATTAACCACTGAGATTGTAGAGCAGGTACTAGTATCGTGGATTGATGCATTTCAGTTAAAAGACCCGATGTGGCAAAGCCTTGCGTTAAAATAGTACTTGGCGTAGTTATTGTGCTTAAATCATTTTTAGAGTTCTGTATTTTAGGAATGGTATGAAGAATATACAGGGCCCATGAAAGGAAGATCAATGACTCATATAAATTACTTAATGGAAAATGTCCCGAGGAAGCCCAACGAGAAACTAAGAATCCTGTTATAGAGAAAAAAGTAACTATCATTCCTTTTTCTGACGAATCGCGTAATCCTCCAAGTTCACGAACTAATAAGGTTATAAAATGAATCGTAATCACAATTGAAATCGTTGAGAAAGAGATATGAGTTAGTATATGTTCTAAAGTTGCAAATAGCATAAGGGGAAGGTCCCATTACAAAATTGTAAATTTCGAATTGATTTCTAATCTATTGTATTCTTTTTCAAGAATGCCGCCACTCGGATTCGAACCGAGATGCTTGAGCACTGCTTCCTAAGAGCAGCGTGTCTACCAATTTCACCATGGCGGCTAACTTCAAATAATAGGTAACTTAAAAGAATAATAGCTATTATCTTGGGAATCGTCGATATTGGGAAAGTCCATAAAATTTAGGAACATTAGAGTTTTCATTAAAATAGACTTCGTTTGGTAGTATCGTTTCCATTTTTTTTTTTTACAATAAACTCTTGCTTTGCCCAATAGAAACACAAACACTGCTTGAAAGAGTTGGAACTTCTTTTTTCTAACTTGCAATTATAGAACTAATTTTTTCTAATTAATTTCCCCTTTACATTTTGAAAATTCTTTCAATACAATGAAAAAAATCCAAAAGGGTTTCTATTTAATGATGAAATTAAAATAAAATGGATAAATAGAAAAGGCTTTTTGGATTTTTTAAAAATTTCTAGAATGAAAGTCTTTATGCTCTTATTAATAAGATTTACTAACCTTATGATTTTGGAGAAGATAGGTGGAAGTTGTAAGTCCTATTGTAAGAATACTCCACTTTTCATAATTTTCCTAATAGAATATGAGGATTCTATTAGGAAAATTATGAAAAGTTCATTGATAGGAAAAGAATACTTAGCACACAGTATACCAAACAAAACTTTTTTTTTCTTGTATATATAAGATAAGAGGGGTTTTTTGTTCTAAGAATATTGTACCGAGTAATTCGACACATAAAAGTACATTCAAAGAAGAATCCAAATTATTAAATAATTGGAATTCTTTTTTGATAAGTCAATTCATATTATTCCAAAATCTTATTATTTGTTTGTTGCCCAGAAAAACCCTTTGGTTTTGGATGCTCATTACCGCTCGAAAATGATCTTGATTTTACTAAAGAATAAGATTGTACTATGGAAAAATAAGTCTTTTTCTTCCAAATATTTTTACGAATACGCTTTTTTGACATTGAAGTACGTTTTTTTGGAACTGCCATTCAAAAAGGAAATTACTTTTTTCTAGTTGTATGTGAAAGACATCTATTGCTGCAAATCAATCCTTCTTTCTTCTTTTTATTAGTATTTATACTTAGATACTGAAAGATACTTAAATTTTGAATTATTTTTTACTTCATTTTGTCTAATGCGGATAAGACAACAAGAATTTTTTAACATTTTTTCTTTATATATTTTATACTTTTTTTTTAATAATATAGAATATATAGAAGGGTTTCTCATTTAAATCTATTTATATCTATTTATATATCAAGTATACTCCATATATAGATATATGGTATGGAAGCCTATCCCCCATATAAGATAAGACGGGGGGATAAAAAGAAGGGAAAATGAAAATAGTTAATTAAGTTCAGAATGGTATTCCATAAAGGAAAGGAATTCCAATCAAAACAAAAAATACTGAGTCTCTTAAACAAGACATTCTAAAACTTAGGTAATTTATAGTCATTAGAATTTTAGTTCTATATGAAGTAAGGACTATTCGATAATTTCTTATAAACATAGGTTTTCATTGGAATTCACTCAATCAGTTAATTATGGAACAAGAGAGCTGTTTCATCTTTGTTTTAAAGAAATATAAAAATGAATTATGAATAGAAAGTAAAATGATTCCACTTTTTTTTTTTTATTTTTATAAATATCTTTATTTAGTTAATAAAATAACTTCGTTACCTAGTTATTTTATTAACTTTTTTAATTTAACCAACTAAACCCATTCTTAATTTTTAATTATTTCAATGAGATAAATTTTGGAAAAATTAAGAATTTCAGTATTTTTTCTTATTCTTTTTATTTATTCTTTCAGAAAGAGATAAGAATTGGTTTGGTGAATCGGAAACAATTTTATAGAAAAATTGAAGTAAAAATTGAAGTAAAAATTGCAATTTCTTTTCTTATGGAACATACATATCAATATGCATGGGTAATCCCTCTTCTCCCACTTCCAGTTATTATGTCAATGGGATTTGGCCTTATTCTTATTCCGACAGCAACAAAAAATCTTCGTCGCATATGGGCTTTTCCTAGTGTTTTACTCTTAAGTATAGCTATGGTATTCTCAGTTCAACTGTCTATTCAACAAATAAATGGAAGTTCGATCTATCAATATCTATGGTCTTGGACCGTCAATAATGATTTTTCTTTAGAATTTGGATACTTGATTGACCCACTTACTTCTATTATGTTAATACTAATTACTACTGTAGGAATCCTGGTTCTTATTTATAGTGATGGTTATATGTCTCACGATGAAGGATATTTGAGATTTTTTGTTTATATAAGTTTTTTCAATACTTCCATGTTGGGATTGGTTACTAGCTCCAATTTGATACAAATTTATTTTTTTTGGGAACTCGTGGGAATGTGTTCTTATTTATTGATAGGCTTTTGGTTTACACGACCAATCGCAGCGAGTGCTTGTCAAAAAGCTTTTGTAACTAATCGTGTAGGGGATTTTGGTCTATTATTAGGAATTTTAGGTTTTTTTTGGATAACAGGTAGTTTAGAGTTTAGGGATTTGTTCAAAATAGCTAATAACTGGATTCCTAATAATGGAATTAACTCTTTACTTACTACTTTGTGTGCTTTTTTATTATTCCTTGGTGCAGTTGCGAAATCCGCACAATTCCCTCTTCACGTATGGTTACCCGATGCTATGGAAGGGCCCACTCCTATTTCGGCTCTTATACACGCAGCAACTATGGTTGCTGCGGGAATTTTTCTTCTAGCTCGACTTCTTCCTCTTTTCATATCTTTACCTTTGATAATGAGTTTTATTTCTTTAGTAGGTACAATAACACTATTCTTAGGAGCTACTTTAGCTCTTGCTCAGAGAGATATTAAAAGAAGCTTAGCCTATTCTACAATGTCTCAATTGGGTTATATGATGTTAGCTCTAGGTATAGGTTCTTATCAAGCTGCTTTATTCCATTTGATCACTCATGCTTATTCAAAAGCTTTATTGTTCTTGGGATCCGGATCCGTTATTCATTCAATGGAACCTCTTGTTGGATATTCACCAGATAAAAGTCAAAATATGGTTCTTATGGGCGGTTTAAGAAAATACATTCCAATCACAAGAACTACTTTTTTATGGGGTACACTTTCTCTTTGTGGTATTCCACCTCTTGCTTGCTTCTGGTCCAAAGATGAAATCCTTAGTAATAGTTGGTTGTATTCGCCCTTTTTTGGAATAATAGCCTCCTTTACTGCAGGATTAACTGCCTTTTATATGTTTCGGATATATTTACTTACATTTGATGGGTATTTGCGTGTTCATTTTCAAAATTACAGTAGCACTAAAGAGAGTTCCTTGTATTCAATATCCTTATGGGGAAAAAGGATACCCAAAGGAGTGAATAGGGATTTCGTTTTATCAACAACGAAGAGTGGAGTTTCTTTTTTTTCACAAAATATACCAAAAATTCAAGGTAATACAAGAAATAGGATAGGATCCTTTACTACGTCTTTTGGGGCTAAAAAAACTTTTGCCTATCCGCATGAAACGGGAAATACTATGTTATTTCCTCTTCTTATATTACTACTTTTCACTTTGTTCATTGGATTCATAGGAATCTCTTTTGATAATGGAGGAATTGGTAATGGAATAGCAGAGTTAACCATATTATCAAAGTGGTTAACTCCCTCAATAAACTTTACCCAGGAAAGTTCTAATTCTTTTGTAAATTCATATGAATTTATTACTAATGCAATTTCTTCTGTAAGTCTAGCTATCTTTGGTTTATTCATAGCATATATCTTCTATGGATCCGCTTATTCTTTTTTTCAGAATTTGGATTTAATAAACTCTTTTTACAAAGGAAATCCTAAAAAAGAATTTTTAGATCAAGTAAAAAAAAATATATACAGTTGGTCATATAATCGTGGTTATATAGATATTTTCTATACTAGGGTCTTTACCCTCGGTATAAGAGGGTTAACCGAACTCACGGAGTTTTTTGATAAGGGTGTTATTGATGGAATTACCAATGGAGTGGGTCTTGCTAGTTTTTGTATAGGAGAGGAAATTAAATATGTAGGGGGAGGTCGAATCTCGTCTTATTTATTCTTTTTTTTATGTTATGTATCTGTGTTTTTATTCTTTTTTCTTTCTTAAGTTAAGGAATTTACAACAAGTCTCTTGCAAAAATAACTATCCTATCCCCTTTCTACAATCTCTCTATATCCTTGTTACATAAGGTAAGTATTGTATAATAGTTCGGTTTTCCGCGATTTTTTCCATTCCTCTGTGTAAATACCCTAATATGGGTTCACAATCAATAACATCCTCACCATCGAGAGTAACGATCAGTCGAAGAACACCATGCATTGATGGGTGTTGAGGGCCCATATTGACTATCATGAGATCTTTTCTTGTAAGCGGTAGACTCATATCCTTTCTTCCTTAATTCATTATTCCATGAAAATGGATTATTCCATGAATTCCTCAAAGCGAGGCT